>NC_136961.1:20933679-21008679 GCF_032717465.1 Coenobita brevimanus | reverse complement strand
TATATATATATATATATATATATATATATATATATATATACATATATATATATATATATATATATATATATATATATATATATATATATATATATATATATATATATATATATATATATATATATATATATATATATATACGTTTTTGCTTACATTTTGTTGTCGTGTGTTTCGAGAGAGAGAGAGAGAGAGAGAGAGAGAGAGAGAGAGAGAGAGAGAGAGAGGGAGCAACATAGGGAAGAAAGGGGTTAAGGAGTGGCAAGTATGGACAGGTGGATCTTGCGACCTGTGATTCCCTTCAGCCCTCCATGACAATCCCCAGGGACGTGAGCGCAGTGTGAGCCTCAGAGAATGTTACATAAGAACATAAGAAGAGAGGATAACTGCCGTAGGCCGGTTGGCCCATGCTAGGCAGCTCCTAGAAGAGTAACTGAACTACTAGAATGAGATAAGATAGCGAAGAAGAAGGCTCTCCCCCGCCCTCCAAACCCTCCAGCCGAAGCCGGCAGGAAAAAGTCAGAAAGAACACCACGCCGTATAGAAAAACTGGCGTGGACATTTTACAGGAAAGTGTGAAAGGAGAATAGAGACTATCATAGTGTAACCTGAAAAGAAAATTTTTTTGAATTAGTATTGGTTATAAGATTTTCTTTATTCTATATCCACCCCTTATTTGTCATATGCTTATCTAGCTTATGCTTGAAACTCTCAATGGAAGAGGCAGCAACTACTTTACTAGGTAGCTTATTCCATTCGTCTACTACTCTATTACCAAACCAATTTCTACCGATTTCCTTTCTGAAACGGAATTTTTCTAGTTTGAAACCATTATTTCTAGTTCTATCCTGTATGCTCACTTTAAGTACCTTGCTAATATCTCCCTTATTTATACCATTCATCCACTTAAACACCTCAATTAAGTCTCCCCTTACTCTACGCCTCTCTAGCGAATGCAGACTTAGTCTTTTCAGTCTGTCTTCATATGACAGGTTCCGGACGTCATGTATCATTTTAGTCATTCTTCTCTGTACATTTTCTAACGAATTAATATCCATTCTGTAGTAAGGACACCAAAATTGTACTGCGTAGTCTAAATGTGGCCTTACTAATGCTAGATAAAGTTTCAGTATTACTTTAGATGATCTATTGCTCACTATCTATCTATCTATATACCTAGGCTGCTTCCCCCAAGGAAAGGGAGGTGGCCGAGACAGGACGACACACTCTCCATTTACTCATCCATTCAAACACATTCATTCACATCTTAGCCCCAAAGGGGAGAACGGACAGATCCTCACCGCACCACACCGCACGCTTCTCGAAATAAATCCTAGGACCTTATTTCCTTTATTTCTCGCATTAATACACTGTTGCCTTGGTTTAAGGTCGTTACTAATCATAAGTCCTAGATCTCTCTCGCATGCCGATTTGCTAATTTCTTTGTTATCTAAGCTGTATTTAGTATCTCCAATGGTCTTGCCTACGTTAAGTACTTTACATTTTTCAACGTTAAATTCCATTTGCCAAGTTTTAGACCATTTGGACAATGTATCGAGGTCTTTTTGTAAGTTATGGCAATCGTCAGTCGAGTTAATGATACGCCCTATTTTTGTATCGTCGGCAAATTTGCTGATGCTGCTATTGACTCCTAAGTCTAGATCATTTATATATATGATAAATAATAAGGGACCGAGTACTGAACCCTGTGGTACACCGCTAGTTACTAATCCCCAGTCCGACTTAGTTCCATTTATTAATACTCTCTGCTTTCGTCCTTTCAACCAGGATTCTATCCATTTTAAGATATCGCCGTCTATACCGTGTGCTCGAACCTTTCTAACTAACCTTTCGTGTGGGACCCTATCAAAAGCTTTACTAAAGTCCAGATAAATAACATCGTAAGCTTTATCGCTGTCTACTGCCTCATAGACCTCCGAGTAGAATGACAACAAATTTGTGAGGCAGGATCGTCCTTGCCTGAATCCGTGCTGACTTTCGTTTATAAGATTAAATCTTTCTAAGTGTTCTCTAATCTTATTTGCCAAAATTGACTCTAACATTTTTCCTACTATTGACGTTAGACTTATCGGACGATAATTCGACGCAGCTGATTTATCACCCTTTTTAAAGATGGGCAGTACGTTTGCGGTTTTCCACGTCTCCGGAACTTCTCCTGAACTTAAAGTCATTAAATAACGTTAAAAGTGGCTGACATAATTCTTCTTTGGTTTCTTTTATAATTTTTGCATATATATCGTCCGGACCTGGCGATTTTTGAGGTTTTAACTTATTAATTTCTTTCAATACGTCCTCCTTACTAATAGTTATTTTACTAAGAATATTTTCCGTATTCTCATGGTAAATATTTGCTGCTTGAGGGACCAGGCTTAGATTTTCTTTGGTGAATACTAATATGAAATAATTATTTAGGATGGAGCGCATTTCTTTATCTTCACAGGTAATGTCACCTGATTCTGTTCTGAGTGGTCCTATCCTATCTTTATTTTTCGTACGGTACATTTGATAAAAACCCTTGGGGTTTTCTTTTGATTCACTAGCAACCTTAATTTCATAACTTCTCTTTGCTTTTCTTATCTCCCTCTTTACTTCTCTATTTAAAATCGTGTATCGGTTACGTAAGTGTTCCTCTCCACGTTTTATTTTTCTATATATTCCTTTCCTTTGGCCTATGAGAGATTTTAATCTGTTGTTTAACCATCTTGGTTCTGAATTATTAGTTCTAAACGGTTTTGAAGGAATATATCTATCTTGGCCTCCGTGTATTATATTTATCAACTCGTTATACTTCTCACTGGTTGAACGTCTGTTTGGTACTGGAGCCGAGTTAATTTCCGTCACCTGGACTACATTCCTATCTACCACCTCCCCCCTCACAGACACCTGACGGACATCCCCATGTGTTTCCTGCGCCTGACCTATGACCTGGGGTTCCCCACTGACCTGGCATTCCCTCAAATAGCTAATCTCCCTGTGGAATATCGTTCGAAAATAAGCTCTTAAGCCATCGAAATCTCCTAGACGAAAATTAGGAACGGTGGAGGTATTTTCAGTGGAACAGACATCCCAAATAAATTTGAACTTAATTTCTTCATGATCGCTATTACCAAGTCGTCCACCAACCTCTATATCGCTAATGATATTTTCTTTATTAGCTAAAACCAAATCTAGTATAATATTACCTCTGGTGGGCTCCCTGATATACTGATAAAGGAAATTATCCTGTACTGCCTTTGTTTCCTCTGTATTTTGCATCATGCCTCTTCACCTCACCTTCCAGCTGCTTTGTTTGCTTGTCCGACGGAATGCTTTGGTTTTGGCTTGGGGTGTATATTGTATGGCCTTTCTAATGCTTTATTCTAAAATATAAACTTAGCATACCTGCGTACAATCGATAAAAAAAAAAAATCTTGACACGGGTGAATAATATTTTCACAATGAGCGATGCTCCTGTTCGTGTTATTTTAAGTCAGGTTATTCTGAATGAATATTTCCCAACCATATGGTATATAAATCCTTCTTTATGGTTTGTTGAGAATAATAGCTGAGATTCACAAACATGAGAATTTTACTCAAGAATAATTTCAAAAGTTTCGTCCAGTGCTTTAAAGTGACACGACAAAGCTTACATAGATTATTTTATGATTGTATACACTCTTCTTAATTCCCATCTCTCTCTCTCTCTCTCTCTCTCTTATCACTCTGCAATTCATTTTTTTTCTGCACTCCCCCTACCCTCCCCCTATTTTAGGCAAGTAAACACAAATACAGTATACTTTATGCAGTTGTATCACTTTATGGATGAGAAGTAAAAGACTAATATGAAAGTATACATTTATTAATATCATATACCTGTATTTCATAATAATATTGATCTGGGGTTACACTGACTACAAAATAGGAACAGCAACACATCACTCCGCATAATGGCGGCATGTCATTCATTATCATCATGGCGATACGTCACTTTTCCCCACCTGGGCAACACGTCTCTCCTCATTGCGACAACTCGTCACTTCTCATCATGGCGACACGTCTCCTCTCATCACGGTGACACGTCTCTTCTCATCACGGCGACACGTGTCTTATCACGGCGACACGTCTCTTCTCATCACGGTGACACGTCACTCATCATCGCTGTTGGAATATGCTTGGAATCTGCTACATTGATTATGAAGTTCTCATGCAGATGGTTTATTACAGTGTATGTATTTCTATATTCTTCCTCAACTTTTCTCGTTTGACCCACACACTTATTTCCAGTTTTCTGCCGTTACTCTTGTTATTGTATTTCTTGTTATCTCCTCTACGTTGGCAAGAGTTTGGTGAGCATTAGAGTTCCTTTTTTATTTCTGACTTAACCTGCGCCCAGATGAGTTCTATGGGCTTGAGACTGCAGTGATATGGAGGAAGTCTCAACACCTTGTGACCGTGATCATGAGCTATTTGATCAATCTCATATATCTGCCTGTCTCTGTTTTTATGTACATGATAGAGCAACTCAGATTTTGTATGCCATGGGTCATGAGGAATGTTATTGTCCAGTAACCATTTAATTACATCACCTTTGTTTGAACTTTTGGTTGGTGCTTTATTAAGTATTTTAGAATATTAGGGTGCATTATCCATTACTATTAATGCATTTGGCGGAATATTTGGAAGAAGCTGTTCCTTAAACCATGTCCTGAAACCCTAATGATTCACAGAATCATGATAATTTCCCTTGATACCATTCTCTGCTCTAAACATCAGCAGTCCTCCAGGCACAAAACCATTTTCTCCGCCAGCATGTATAATGATAAAACGCGCTCCTTTTCCTGTTTTTAACTTTAGGCCAACACTTCCGTCTGCTGTACTCCAGCATCTGCTCACAGCTTCATTTCGATTTACTCACGTTCCATCTAAATAAACTTCTGTCCATGGGTTACTGGAGTTTCTGGTTTCACTTAGAATCCTCAAATATTTACACCTTGCAATAACAATGTCTTCTCTTTCCATTAGTAGCTGTCTCCCACTTTCAGTTGTCTTAAATCTAAATCCTATTCTCTTGACTATTTTAGAAAGTGACATTTTACCACCAGGAAAATTCACTTGGGGTTCTTTAACCTTCTCCAGCAGGCTACACATGGTTGGTCCTTTTCATAAAAAGACAGAATTTCTCTTCTTATGTAGGCTTCATCGAAATCGTCAGTGAGCACTGGAGAAGTTCTTATTTTCTTTCGAGAAGGCGACCGGATTCCTCCTTCCTTCACCTCCTTTTCCATACGTTGCACAGAGCGCACCGATGCTCCCGTCGCCGCTGCCGTCTCAACATCCAGGTCAGTTTCACTGAGTGTTGCGTTTCGCCTCCGGAGGTAATTGTGGACGTTCATAACCATTCTTCGTGTCTGGTTGGTGTATGGTAGCCTGCCTTCCGCATCTTTGGCCTGTACAGCAATGCCTCTGGTATCTGCAGTTGCTCAGTTTTCGTTACACCAGGATAAAGGAAATGGAATAGCTGGGTACTGTCACTGTGTGCCATAGAAGTTTCCATGGAAATGATGACATGTTCATACCAAGCCAGTTTATATATAGGCCGTGTCTCCCATGTGACCTCACCTGCTGACTCCCCCCCCTCTGTCTCTGTCTGTCTGTCTGTCTGTCTCTCTAGATGGATAGATAGCTAGATAGATAGATAGATAGATATATGTATATATGTATGTATGTAAGTAGGGAGGCATGTATATACTGTATGTATAAATATATGTCTGAATGCATGCATGTACGCCCTCCGGAGCGACGGGGTAGGGGAGAGAAGAAAGGGGCGTAGGAGTGACAAGTGTCCCGGTGGACCTGATCTTGTCATTACCACTCCCTCAATGCACATGTGTTTCTTTTTCGGTTTTCTTCTCTCTCTCTCTCTCTCTCTCTCTCTCTCTCTCTCTCTCTCTCTCTCCTTCCCTGATTTTGGCTTATGGTGAGTATTATACTGTCCTTTCTAATGTTTTTTCTCCTTAAATATTCTTTGCTGGACTTTCATATTCTGGAATATTAACATGCACACCTGTATGTATTGTGATATACCATAGGTAATAGTCTGTGTACACATATTAACTGCTGTAGCAATAAATAAAGCTTCGAACAATGGTGATCAATTTGGTGACGGTACTATGGTCCTTTCACCGCAAGAAGTCCGTTCAGGGTGGGGCCCACCTGGTGAATCACCTCTAGCGATGCTGCCAAATCAACCGTAGTACATGCCTCTCTCTCTCTCTTATTTCCCATCTATGTGCTATTTGAAATTGTTTTTTATATTCTGTATATAGTAAAGGAAGCTATATAGTACATTGAGTATCACTTTTTAGAATTATAACAACGATTTGAATGAATTCTATGACACGTGGCAGAGCTTTTTTCCCATGTTGCCACGCAGTAGAGTAGCCAATTTGACCACCAATTATCGGATTATCACCTACCCCCATCCCAGCTGCTTCTCTCTCTCTCTCTCTCTCTCTCTCTCTCTCTCTCTCTCGTCAATATAACAGAAAGTTCTGATGACGAAGAAAATTATGATTAAAGATCAGAGAGAGGATTAGCCCTACAGGGGAAACCTCTTAAAAATAAAACGCGCCTAGACTTTTACCTCATAAGTGGTGTGGAAAAAAAATTGGAAATAAATAATACATATACAATATATATGTATAAATATATATACATATATATATATATATATATATATATATATATATATATATATATATATATATATATATATATAGAGAGAGAGAGAGAGAGAGAGAGAGAGAGAGTGAGAGAGAGAGAGAGAGAGAGAGAGAGAGAGAGAGAGAGAGAGAGAGAGAGAGAGAAACAGGTGAGATGGGGGTAGGTTGGGAGACAGAGTGATAAACCGATAATTGGTGGTCAAATTGGCAACGTCGCACTCGGGGGAATTCCAAATTCTGCCACACCCTGAACGGACTTCTTGCTGTGAAAGGACCATAGAGGGAAATATAAGCGCTCTCACACATCCCCATTCTGCTCATCACCGTAGACCAATCAGGGACAAGAGAAGGAAAGCCTTTTCCTCACTCCTCCCTGAGGGAGGTGCTTCTCCGCCACCTCTCGCTGTCGCAATGTTATATATATATATATATATATATATATATATATATATATATATATATATATATATATACTCCCGGTGACTCATACGCCTGGGTGGTCCAATTATAGGGTTACCGTCCTCATTGGAAGATGTAGTTCCGAGGCAGCATGAGGGTGTCACCACTCCTACCCCTCATTATCGACTTAGCACTGTCGTCAGGTAGTACAGGTCATTAAAATGGGTCACGCTATAATCCTCAGGTAAAATGGGTCGCCGGTTTCAGCCAGTTTATTACTGGGAACTTCACCACGTGCTCTGCATGACACCTCCCTTCCTGGACAATGAAATCTCGGGGAGAAATTAAATGTTACATATATGATCAAGTCCTCAAGAGACAGTTGGTGAGGACGTTGGTCAACCCTTACGGCAATAAGTTAACCTAGTGCAGGTTGGGAAGTCTTTGTTTCAAGTGGAAAGCCAATCAAATGAAATAGTGAGTTTATTTGTGGCATTTTATATGAGGCAGCGTTTAAGAAAAATAATAACTCTGTTCCTTGAAGGTTTGTGAAGCCCTGGACAAACTGGTAGATGATGACTCCCTGTATATAACTACAACTGATAAAAGCAGCGCTGTTGTAATTGTGGCCAAATGTGACCATAATGAAAAAGTGAGCTAACTGTTGTGTGACACCAACACCTACAGTGAAGTAAAAAGTGATCCAACTGAAAAGCAAAATAGAAAATTCCATAAACTAATCAAGATCTTGCAAAGAGAAAGGGATGACTTGATCGGACAGTTCTCGGTGCAAAATCCATCTGCACCATATATGTATGGCTTAATTAAAACCCACAAGCCAAACGACCCCATCAGGCCAATCATTATGACACTGTTGTCCCCTGTTGTAGGCACTATCTCCGATTCATTTGTACAAAACAATGAGGATTTGGTATGGAAGTTAAAATCTCTAAATCTCATGTACCCTACAGTTTAGTCAGCTCTGATGTTAAATCATTATTCACAAATGTCCCTGTTGATGATGTTTTAACTTTCCTGCTAAGCATTCTGGGTAGCAACATTGATGGTATTCCCTCTGAAAACATTATCAAGCTTATCGAAGAGTGCATTGTTAACTCATCATTTACCTATGGATGCAAGTATTATGCAAAAAAATTTGGTATGGGCATGGGTAATCCCCTCTCCTCAGTTCTGGCAACTATATACATGGAATATTGTGAGAAACATTTACTGGCCTCCGTAAAGGAGCAAACATAGTTTGTCTCCGACATGTTGATGATATCCTGTGCTTCTGGCCTAATAGTCTTCCCATTGGTGAATTTCTCCTGAAATTAAATTCGTTACTTCCATCGTAAAAGTTTGCTCATGAGGTGGAAATGGATAATGAACTGCCATTATTGGACGTAAAAGTTATCATGGACAAACTGTTTTGAAGACTGATGTATACAGAAAACCTACAAATATAATGTCATATGTGCATTATTATTCAAACCATCACATTAATGTAAAAAGATCTGTGTTCATATCCATATCCTTGAGAGCATACAGAATTTCAGACCCAGAATTTTAGATGATGAACTAAAAATGATTCATAGCACTGGAGAGAAGCTAAAATATTCATCAAGTATACTAACTCAGTGCCAAATTACAGCCAGAAAACGATTCCTTGAAGGGAAAAGTAGTAGGCCAGACAGCCAGAATATTCAAAGAATCCTTGTCCTCCCCTTCCTTGGTGGATGCCGATTCGCCTCCAGCATTGGGTATTTCCTTGACACGCCTCGCAGCCGTGTCTGTCATCACATCACGCTCGATAGAGATGATTGCAGTAGTGGCTCCATCCTCAGTTATGGCGGGGAGCAAAACTGTGCTGAGTGTTCATACAAAGTCTTCTGCATCAAATTACTCCTAGATGACATATTTCTTTTGAGTATAGGCAGACGATGGTGGGCAGAGGTAGCGTGGCTGACCCAGGGCGGCTGATCTCTACACAGTATCATTAGATTTTTTTTTCTTTTATGCTAGGAAGAAGGAACCAAGGCTACGAACCCGCAATAATCGTTCCCTCCAAGAGAAAAACTAAATACAAGCAAGAGCCAATTTCAAGGTCCAATCATTTTGAGATGCCTGGACACACTACGTTTGAAAGACTGGAGATCATAGCTAGCAGGAAGTACAGACAGAGGGAGACAGTCCCAGAGTTGACCTGTTGCACAAATGAAGGAGGCGGAGTAACGGTTAACTCTTGCATTAGAGAGTTGGACAGAAAAGGGATGAGAGTTTGATGCTAGACAGGTGCTACGCGACCGTCGTAGAGGTGGAGGAATGAAAGCAGACAATTCAGAGGAGCAGTGACCATGGAAGTAGCGATAGAAAAGAGATAGAGATGCAACAGTGCGACGAAGAGACAGAAGTTGAAGGGAGGCAGTAAGAGGAGGATAGCTAATGAGACAAAAAACCTTTGACTCCACCATATCGAAAAGAGCTGTATGTGGGAAGCCGCCCCACACATGAGAGTTGTACTCCACACAAGAGCGGATAAAACCCCAGTATAGAGTCAACACTTGGACAAGGGTAAAGAAGGAATGGAGACGGCTTAGCACACCTAATCTCTGAGAAGCAGATTGTACAAGAGATGTAATGTGAGCTTTCCAAGATAAGTCCTGAGTGAATGCAACCCCAAGCATATTCAAGGATGATGCAAGATTAAGCTGAATACTATTAAATATTAGTGGGTATACCTGTGGAAGATTTTGTTGGGTTGACAGGTGTCAGAACTGAGTCTTTGAGACATTAAAAACAACAAGATTATTCTTACCCCAGTCAGTGATACGAGCCAAGTCAGACATTATGTGTGCCATAGCCTCATCCCTTGTTTGTTGAAGTAACTGCTGAGATGGACGTTGCAGGAACCGGATGGAAAGATGAAGGGTGGAGTCATCAGTGTACGAGTGGATAGGGTTTAATGTACAGCTTAGAAAGTCAATGATGAATACAAGGAAAAGAGTGGGTGATAGGACAGAGCCCGGAGCCCACTGTTGATAGATGTAGAAGAACAATGGTCGTCTACAACAGCGGCTATAGAACGACCAGAAAGGAAGCTATAAATGAAGGCACAAATTGAAAGATAGAAACCATAAAAGGGGAGAGTGGAAATTAAAGACTTATGCCAGACTTGATCGAAAGCCTTTGAGATGTTAAGTGCAATGGCAAAGCTTTCGCCGAAGTCCCGAAAGGAGGATGACCAGGAGTCTGAAAGGTAGATGAGAAGATCGCCAGTGCAGCGTCCCTGACGGAACCCATACTGATGATCAGAAAGGAGGTTGTGATAGGAAAGATGCTTTAAGATTTTTCTATTGAGAATTGACTTGAAAACTTTTGAGATACAGGATGTTAAAGCAATTGGACGATAATTAGAGGGTTGAGAATGGTCACCCTTCTTTGGGACTGGCTGAATGAGAGCAAACTTCCAGCAAGAAGGAAAGGTACAAGTTGATAGACAAAGGCAAAAGAGTTTACCTAGGCAGGGTGTAAGCACAGAAGCACAGTTCTTGAGGACAACAGGAGGGACTCCATCAGGCCCATATGCCTTGTTAGTCTTGAGGCCTGAGATAGCAGAATATATATCAACTGAAGAAATTATGATGTCAGCCATGAGGAAGTCAGAGGAGGGAAGTGATGGAGAAACAGCACCGGAATCGTCTAAAGTGGAATTGGAGGAGAAAGTCTAAGTGAAGAGATCTGCTTTATCAGAAGAAATAGCTACAGAACCATGACAGCAGAAAAGAGGAGGGACGGATGATGAGGTAAAGTTGTTAGAAAGGTTTTTGGCAAGGTGCCAGAAGGAGCGGGAAGAATTCGAGTTGGACAGTTGAGAGCATTTAGTATGGATGAAATTATTTTTAGCACAGCAAAGAACAAACTTGGCACGATTCCAGGCAGAAACATAAAAAAGATGTGATTCAGGAGTGGTTGGCTCCGGTACCTTTTATAGGCCCTCTCCTTGTTGAGGACAGCATTAGAACAATGTGATTAAACCAAGGCTTTCTTGCATTAGTCAGAGGATATGAAAAAGGAATGTATGCTTCCATGCCCGAGAGAATAACCTCCATAATGCGCAAGGCACACTCGGATGACTCCCGGTCATGGAAGCAATAATCATTCCAGGGAAAATCAAAGAAGTACTGCCTGAGGGCCTCCCAGTCTGCAGCTCCAAAGTGCCACAGGTGACGTTTCTTTGGAGGGTCCATAGGCCGTACTGGAGCGATAGGATAGGTTAAGGTAATAAGGTTGTGATCAGAGGAGCCCAACTGAGAGAAAATATTAACAGTGTAAGCTGAAGGATTAGTCGTAAGGAAGAGGTCAAATATTTTGGAGCTCTCACCAAGGCGGTCAGGGATACGAGTAGGGTGCTGTACAAGCAGCTCTAGGTCATTAAGAACAGAAAAGATGTCACTCACAGTCAACAAAGTTCATTTTGTTCACTGCATGAGTAGGCTAATGGACAGAGGAGCGTCATCCAAGTCACGCACATCCAGGTGGACATCCAAATACTTTTTCGTACCAATGGAGGCCAATTTGCATATACATAAAGTCAATTTCCAACAGCTATGTGTCACGGTGCCTAGCCATCAAATTTCCATTAAAATGCAAACTTCCTAAGTGCAAATCCTTAATCATATCTAGGCAGGTCAGTGTGCATATTCATAAGTCAATTTCCTACAAATTTTCATTAAAATGCACACTTCCAAATATGAGATTATTCGCAAATACCATGTTTTTGACATATTTACGAGAGTTCAACAATGGTTACTGACTACCATGTTGTTGACACCATCATACTGGTATACATTATAGTCAAAATCTGTGATGCAAGGCTGACCGCACTGGGCATGGAAGTCCGCATGGCGATTACATGGCCACGGAACGAATTGTGGCTAGCTTCGGCTCTATGCTGACCTGGCATAAAGTATGAGGAATCATCTGGGATGATATACACGCTTCATATATATCTTTATGTTCAGCCACCACATTGTTAGCCACATTTGACCCTCTCTCTCTTTGCAGCCATATGTAGTGCATCATCTGCCGACTTACATTTCACCAAAATTACCATTCCTCCCCTCTGCTCTCCTGCTTGCAATACATATTTTACTCTACGAAATAGGCAATACTCAGTTCCATGATAGTTAACGTTCAATTGATCTTGCAGCTTATCCCTTAGAATAACGACATTCCATCCAAAATCTTTTAAAAGTCTTTATTTTGTCTAATTATTGGAAGAACATCGGGGGGAAGTGGCCTCTCAACACCATCTCTTAATAGAACCTGGTTCTTCCAATCATACATGACATTCATAACTGCGTTGGAGGGTTTCTCATATTCTTTTTCTCTTTGCCTCAGTCGAACGTGTTCTTTCCTTCTGGCTGAGAGAACAACTTTCTTCAATTAGACTCTTGCCATCGCTCCTCCTGCTTGTTTTTAATTCTTTGCCACTCTCAAGATGCTTTCATGCTGCCATTGGCTACTCACCATTACTAAAATTGGCCTTTTCTTCATTTCGTCCACCTGTCTGAGTCGCCACATTTCCCACTTCATGTCGAGTTGTTCAGAGCATCCAGCTGTGTCCAGAACAGTCTTCACTATTATCATCCGATACTCCCATCGTGTCAGTCTCTTCATTCACGCCAGCTATGATCAGTTGTGACACTTTTCACTCCCATCCAGTGACTCTAAGAATAGTTGTCTTCACTCACATAATTCCATATATCTTCTACAAGGATTGAGTTTGTAGGTTCTTGCTTCTTATCACTTAGAAGTACGGTAAAGGCAGATCTCAGCTGAGAATTTGTCATCTTATTTATTAGATTTAGCGCTAGGGCAAGTACCGTATCATCATTGCACTCTGTCATCTTCCTCTGCGCACACAATCATCTGATTTCCTGGTTGCTAGGGACGTGTAGTTATGGCATTGGTAGCAAGCAGCGTGCACTGCGTAAATATTTTGTGAACATTTATTCAGTTATTTCCAGTCTGATGCTGTGGAGAGGTTGGTGAGGGTATGCATACTGGTGTGGTTGGTGTGGGTGAGTGTGGTGGTTTGGATGGCGTCACTGATTTACCGGTAACACCGAGATGTCCACCTTTAGTTCGCATGCTGTGACCCGGACAAATGAGTACAAGGAAGGTCTAGCTCAGGTGTCTAAATTTCCACGGGCTAATTATAAAAGAGTTCAAAATCTCTCCAAGACTGGAACCCAGTCACGTGTTCTTACGGTCTTTATGCACCCAGCCTGGATCTGGAGTGCTCCGGGGGTCCGTGACTTACAAGCAATTTAGATATTTTTGCGGAGCTTCATCCTTCCATCCGTTCATACAGCCCAGGCAAGTGTATATACACAGGCACAGACACATACAGAGTCACACATAGACACACATGCTGACACAAACAGGCATATGAAGACACACCCAGATACACAACCACACACAGACACATAAACACACCCTGATACACACACACACACACACACACACACACACACACACACACACACACAACAGAAATTGCCCCACACAGACACACTGACAGACACACTCACTGATAGCCACACAGATACACGGACAGACACACACATACCCGGACAGACACACCGACAAAGACACAGAAAGACACACCAACAAAAACACACACACAAACACATAGTCAGACACATAGACACAGAGACAAACACACACACAAACACACATACAAAGACGAACATCCACACACACACACACACACACACACACACACACACACACACACACACACACACACACACACACACAGATGCACAAAGAAATGAACACAAAGACAAGCAGACACAGACAGACACAGACAAGCAGACACAGTCACACACAGACATAGACACGGAAAGTTACAGACAACACACACAGACAGAGGCAGATATACACACATACATAGAAAGATATAGACACACACACAACAAATCTATAGTAATCACTGGTATAGAAGAGGAAGAAGTAAGAAACAAGATCTCAAGAGACAAAAAGGAGATGGCTAAGGAAATGAGCATATTGAAAGAAGTATCAGAGGAAATCTGTAGTAAAGACATAGAGGAACACAAAAGGTTAGGGAAATATGAGAGAAACAAGTCAAGACCCCTAAAGGTAACCTTCCAGAGTGTAAACACTGTGGAGGAGATACTAAAAAAAAAATGCAGAGAATCTTATGGAAAAAGAGGAGTTCAAAAATGTATGGATAAAAAGATGCCTAACACAAGAGGAACTGGAATTACTGAAAGAGAAAAGGGAGGAAGCAAAAAAAAAAAAAATGAGGGAAGATCAGAGGAGGAGAAGAATATATTTTTTTTACAAGGAAATTAGATTGCAGGTACGAAAGTGGTACATAAATAGGAGGGAATAAAAAGGAGGAAGGTAGTAGAATCAAATAATGATAAGTACTCGTATATAAACAAGATGATTAAGTTGATGTACTCATATGTGGATGGAATGGTATCTAAATTATTAGAGATGAATGATTATATCAGAGAAATTGAACCACATATAATATGCCTAACTGAAACAGAATTAACACCAAAGATATCAAATGACATCCTAAACTTAGAGGAATACAATATGTGGAGAAGAGATAGGAACTTAAAAAAAGGAGGAGGAATAACAGAATTAACACCAAAGATATCAAATGACATCCTAAACTTAGAGGAATACAATATGTGGAGAAGATATAAGAACTTAAAAAAAGGAGGAGGAATTATAATATTAACTAAAAAAACATCTAAAAGTCAAAGAAACAGAACTAGATATACCCTCACAAGTATAACTGATTGCAGTAAAGATCAATATATCTGAAGGGAAAGTAATTGTAGCTAATTTGTACATGCCACCTAGATCAAACACATGAGAAAGAGGCGAATATGAGGACCTGGCAGAGAGTACAATTCAGAGTTTAAGAGTATTACTACATAGAATGGAAGAGAAATCAGAAAGAATTATACTAACTGGAGATTTTAATACAAATATAAATTGGAATACTCTAGATATAATAAGTCAAGAAGGCTGTTGGGACCAAAAGCTCCTGGATCTCGTGCATGAGTTTTTCCTGACGCAACATGTAAGGGCAAGCACCAGAAAAAGAGGACTCGATGTACCCTCAATGCTAGACCTTATATTTACTAGGCAAGAAAACGATATTGACAATTTAATATATCACCCTCCATGCAGTACTAATTTACAACTTCAGGATTGCATATGACATAGTTAACAACAATGAAAGTTACAAAAAGAGCCTAAATTAGAAAAAGGGAAACTATCATGACCTAAAGAAGTACTTCTTAAAAACTGATTGGGAAAAGGAGCTTAGAGAACAAGATTTAAATGCTATATACAAAATAAATTCAGTGAACTTTATGAAACAGGAGTCCAGAAGTACATCCCACAGCACAAAGAAAAAGAAGCAGAAAAAGAAGCAGAAAAGAAAATAAAGAAATGGTTCAATACAGAATGTAAAAAATCAAAAGGAAAAAGAGATTTGTTGTGGAAATGATACAGAAGACACAATAGTGAAAGGGCATATAACAATTATAAACAGGCAACAAACGATTATACAAGAATAAGTAGGGAAGCCCAAAAACAGTTTGAGGAGAATATCATAAACAGCAAGAAAGTTATACAAGAATAAGGAGGGAAGCCCAAAAACAGTTTGAGGAGGATATCATAAATGAAAGCAGTGATCAGCCGAAGCTATTTTACAGCTACATCAGAAGCAAAACCAAAGTAAAAGGTAAAATGCAATCCATTACGGACGAGGGAATCACCTATACACAAGAGAAGGATATTTGTGAAGCACTTAGTAAGAATTTCCAATCAGTTTTTACAGAAGAAAAAAAAAATGAGAGGGACTATGTGGAACGTGCATGCCCACACATACTACCAGATATTCAAATATCAGAAAAAGTAATACATGAGGAGTTAACTAATTAGACAAAGAAAAAGCAAATGGTCCTGATGAAATTTCATGTTGGGTGCTATATGAATGTGCAAAGGAGTTAAGTAATCCATTATCTATAATTTTCAAAAAATCCTTGAGACAAGGTAAACTACCTGATATTTGGAAGAAAGCAAACATTGTTCCTTTGTTCAAGAAAGGGAATAGACAAAATCCACTCAACTACCGACCAGTATCACTAACCAGTGTTGTAAGCAAGGTATTAGAAAAGTTTATAAGAAAAGCTTGGGGAAATCATCTAGAAGAACACAATATGATAACAGAAAGACAGTTTGGTTTCAAAAAGGGAAAATCATGTGTTACTAAGCTGTTGAGCTACTATGACAGAGTAACAGTCACATTACAGAAAAGAGAAGGATGGGTGGACAGTATCTATTTAGATTTCAAGAAAGCATTTGACATAGTACCACACCAAAGACTTTTATGGAAACTGTACCATCAAGAAGGATTTCAAGGAAAACTGTTTTGTTGGATGCAAGATTTTCTCATAAGAAGAGAAATGAGAACAGTACTAAGGGGAAATTACTCATCAAGGAGAGAAGTGACTAGCGGAGTTCTACGGGGCTCAGTGCTGGCACCAATCGTGTTTTTAGTTTATATAAATGATACAGACAGTAACATTGGAAATGAAAGCTATCTAAATATGTTTGCAGATGATGCAAAAATACAAAGGAGAATTACTAACAGATTCTTGTAAAAAGCTAGAAGAAGATTAAATAAACTACATGAATGGAGTAGTACATGACAAATGGAATTCAATGTGGACACGTGTCATGTAATCAAGTTTGGTAATAGTGGAAAAAGACCTGATTGGGATTATAAGTTAGGAAATGAAACCCTACACACACCAGAAAGAGAGAAGGACCTAGGTGTGATTATTAATAACAGACTATCTCCGGCTCACCACATCAGTGAGAAGGTACGGAACATGTATACACTGCTTGCAAATATGAGAATAGCGTTTACATACATAAATGAAGACATGCTAAGAAAGATAACATCACTCACCAGACCAACCCCGGAGTATGCATCAGTAGACTGGAGTCCTCATCTCAAAAAACACATAGATAAGACTGAAAAAGTTCAAAGGTGCAGCTACAAGATGGGTACCAAGCTTAAGGGATCTAAGCTATGAAGAAAGACTAAAAAAATTGAATCTACCAACACTACAGGAGAGAAGGAAAAGAGGTGACATGATTATACTATATAAATGCATATCAGGGAAGCAGAAAACAGACATAAATGATTACTTAACCTATGGGGATGCATCAGCAAGAGGACACTGCAAAAAAATGCATAAAAAGAGAGGTGATAAAGATGTAAGGAAATTTAGTTTTCCAAATAGAGCAATTGATCAGTGGAATGCACTAGCGAATGAAATAGTGCGTGCCAAAACAGTTCACAAATTTAAGGATATGTACGCTAAATATGGTTTAAAACACGAGACAGTACGAGCTTGACTCAGTCCGGTAAAGATACAATTAGGTAAGAACAATTAGGTAAGAACACACACACACACACACACACACACACACACACACACACACACACACACACACACACACACACACACACAACTAATACGAGCATACACAGATATACAGACAGACAGACACAGACACACATACACAAACAGACACAAACACAAACAGACACAGACACTCAGATACAGACACAGACACAGATAGATACACAGAAGCACAAAGACAGACACAAAGGCAAACGCACAGAGTCAAACACAAAGATGAAACTTCCATGGGCAGAACGCTTTCTGGAAGGATCCGATTTTGTCTGCTTAGTATTCCCCGGCGTGTGGGAAGTAGAGCACTTGCCGCATGGATCCGATTGTCTGTTTAGTGTTCACCACCGAGTAAGTATATAGTCATTTGGCGAAATTTTTCGCGCTTCTTTGCAAAGCCAAGGAGAGATTCTGGAAGCTAAGAATTGCAGTGTCAGGTGCGCTAGACGTTTCTCTTCAATTTGGTAAGAAAAAAAAAAAATCTAAATTTGAAAAAAAAAAAAAATGGTGCCTGGGCCGGCCACTGGGTCTCGACGACTTCCGGACCCACGGCCATTGAGGGGTTTCAACTCCCTACCAAGCCCTAGGCCTTTGACCGATTTTGATGAAAAAGAATAAGCTTCCAGACTTTATGGATATCTATCTATGATTTGTGCAAAATGAGACCTGTAGAAAGCAGACAAACAGACAGACAGACAGACGGAACTGACCAGCATGCTTGCCGAATCTTTAGATTTCGGAAAGAGACAGACACAAATAATAATCACACAAACAGACACAGACACACACAGACATAGAAAGGGACAGACACAAACACGAACAGACACATACAGGCACGGATAGACACAGATATACAGACATAGACAGATACACAGACACACACACAAACACAGACACAGACAGGCAGACTCACACAGACAGATAAAAAACGGACACACACAGACAGATATAAACAAACGGACACACACACACACACACACACACACACACACACACACACACACACACATCATACATTCACAAAGACATAGAAACACGGACACCCACAGGCACAGACACATAGTCGTACATACCCAGACATACAACAGACATACACGCACACTCCTAAAAGAGGAGCCCGTATGCACTACATCATGTCCTTCCCACGCTCCTTTTTGACCGCGAATGATGGTGGCAGTGTCTACCGAAACTGTTTGGTATTATATTCCTTTCTTTAAGTGTGGGGATTAATTGCTGTCACTGATAGTGGAGGAACGATTGGGCAAATATGAATCGGAGGATATGGGGGGCGTGGAATGTGTGTGCAGGATATTCACAGACGAAATAGGTGCAGCATGTGATTTGGTGTGTGGGATGAAGAGAAGACGGAGGGGGGTGCAAGGAACAGCGTGGTGGAATGAAGAGGTGAGACAGGCTGTAGCACAAAAGAAGAAAGCATACAATGAATGGATGAGAAATAGGGGCGTGGAAGAAGTTGAGAGGCGGAAGAGAGAGTTATATGTAGAAAGAAAGAGAGAGGTGAAAAGATTAATAAGAGAGAGTAAAAAGAAAGTGGATGAGGAAATTGGAAGGAATTTAAGTGTAAAGTGGAGGGACTGTAAAAAAATGTTCTGGAAAGAGGCGAAGAGAGTAAGACAGGGTGGAAGTGAAGTTAACAAGGGAGTGAAAAATAAAAATGGTAGATTACTAGTGGAGAAGGGAGAAAAAGTGAGAAGATGGAGAGAACACTTTAAGGAATTGTTGAACATACAGGATGGAAGTAATGCGAGTATAAGTGGCTGGGGAATGGCTGGGAGAAGGAGGGAGGCGAGAAGACAGGAAGAAATCAGTAGGATAGAAGTTGTGGAAGCAATGAAAAAAGTTAAACTGGGGGAAAGCCCTAGGAATTGGTGGAGCGTGTGGTGAAATGCTGAAGCACAGGGGAGAGACAGTATTAGAATGGATGTGGAGGACGTGCAGATTGGTCTGGGAGGAAGGTAGAGTCCCGGAGGATTGGAAGTCAGGTAAAATTATTCCCTAGTACAAAGGAAAAGGGGAAAAAGAAGTGTGTGGTAATCATAGGGGCATTTGTCTTCTTAGTATAATAGGAGAAGTGTATGGTAGGATACTTATAGACAGAGTTAGAGAAAGAACAGAAGAATTAGTTGGAGAAAAACAGGGAGGCTTTGGGAAGGGAAGAGGTTGTGTAGATCAGATATTCATTCTTAGATCTTTAGTGGAAAAGTTTCTAGAGAAGGGAAAGAAGTTGTATGCGGCTATCCACCCTGTGGATAGACAATCCTTGTCTATCCACAGGATGGATAGACAAGGATTGTGGAAAGTATTAAGAATATATGGAGTAGATGGGAAGTTGTTGAATGCTGTGAAGAGTATGTGTGATGGTGCTAAGGCTGCAGTGCGTGTGGATGGTGAACTAAGTGAATATTTCTCTTTGAAGGTTGGGTTGAAACAAGGGTGTGTCATGCCTCCATGTTTGTTCAATCTGTACATGGATGGGGTAATAAAAGAGGTACAAGGTAGGGTAGTGGATGTTGGAGTGGCCCTGGTGAGAGAGGGTAGTGTTTGGAAACTCCATGTACTGTTGTTTGCAGATGATACTGTGTTGTTGAGTGAAGACGAAGGGAAGCTGCAGGGCTTGGTGGATGAGTTTGGGAGAGTGTGTAAGAAACGGAATCTAAAGGTTAATGTAGGGATGAGTAAAGTGATGGTCTTTGAGAGAGGTGAAGTCAGTGAATGTACAGCGAGGTTGGATGGTGAGGAATTGGAAAATGTGAGTACGTTTAAGTACTTGGGTAGTGTGATGAATAAGGATGGAGGTTTGGAGGGTGAAGTGCTTGAAAGGGTACAGCAGGGAAGAAAGGTTGCTGGTTCCTTGAAAGCAGTGATAAGAAACAGGGAAGTGAGCATGGAAGTGAAAAAGTTACTGCATGACAGTATTGTGATACCAACTCTAAAGTATGGAAGTGAAGCTTGGACGTTGTTGGAAGGACACAAGTCAGGAGTGAGAGCAGTGGAAATGAGTTATTTAAATGGAGCCTGTGGAGTCACATGGAGAGACAGGCTTACAAATGAGGATATGAAGGAGCATTGTGGTGTGGATGTGGATGTGATATGAAGCGTTAGGAGGAATACACTGTTGTGGTTTGGCCATGTGGAGAGGATGGAGGGTGAAAGACTGACGAAGAGAGTTTATGTGAGTGAGGTGGAGGGGGGGAAGGGGAGGGGGAGGCCGAGGATGAGATGGAGGGATGGGGTGGAGAGGTATATGAGAGAGGGAGGTGTGAGTTGGAAATAGTACAGTGAAATGGTGAGGGACAGGGCGACGTGAAGGCGATTTGTTTGTGGCCACCCCGAACGGGATTGAGGCGTCTGGCAATAGATAGATAGATAATAACGCCAGGGTGATTCACCCACCTACTAATCTGACTTGCTGCCAGAACATTTACACTCGTCTTCTTTTGTGTGTGGCCTAATTTCCCAGAGCAGTTCATTGCAATCTCCATTACATTTCGTCAGTTATGTATAAGCCTCAGCTGTCTTCTAGTTCTTGAAATTTTGTGCACATTTCTTTTTTGTACACCATTCAAGCCAGTCTCGTTTACCACAGCTCTCGTTGATCCAATTCATAGAAATTGAAAATTAGTAAAAATATCCCATGATCCTTATTTTACTTCCCTTTTCCCTCATTCTTTCATAACCATCCATTTTTTTTTCTCACGTTATTCCAAGTTATTGGAACCTCTTTCCATTAGGTTAACTATGTTTATTGTTCTTTTTTTTTTCAGAAAATCATCATATACCTCCATTATTCTTGGTTTTAAAAGATATATATTTTTATTTTTCAATATTTGTTACGGTATCAACTTTGCTTTAGGCGCACTGCTGGACCGTAGATTAACCTTGGAAGGTAAGAAATAGTGCGAATTAGGCCTAACCATCCACACGAAGTACGAAACGGGAAGAGGTGTTTGTAGCGAGAAAGGTGTATGTGAATGCGGAAGTGATGGTTTGTCGATGTTTAGGCTTGCAACAGTCTGTATACGTTATCACCATGAACGAAGGTTGTGATCATATGTAGTAATTTGAAAGAAAATTATAAAGTATTTAATTTGACAGTCGTTCAGTTATTCTATAACCATTCGGCTCGTATATTAACGCAGAGAGTTCATATGTAAACATATTTTATGTACCTATAGTTGATCATTTTTACATGTGCTCAATTCTCCCCGTCATTTTCTGTGCTTTACTTTCCATATCTCGTGTATACCTCACTGTGTCACACTACTTTCTGATTATTTTTCCTCTAATGAATCTAATCATTAATATATCTGTAACAGATGATTATGTGACAGAAAAAATATATATGTCAGTTTGCAGTACTAAGAGCATTCGCTTCAAACAAGTCATCCATTGGTCGGACTAGAACCCAAGCCGAAAGATACACCAATACTTAGGAACGAGTGTGCTACTGTACACGCACCATGACCCAACATACATCTAGCACATAGCTCAATACGTTCACTGTTTCCATTCTATCCACGCCATGCTTCTCAGTTTCCATGCCCTTTGAACTTCGACAATTCCACAACTATACATTTCACTTCTTTCTTGCTGGCTGACACTCTTGCCATAAGAAAGAGAGAGAGAGAGAGAGAGAGAGAGAGAGAGTGTGTGTGTGTGTGTGTGTGTGTGTGTACAGTCACTCTCAAAAGAAGTACCTCGCTAGCCAACCCCTCCTCGTTTCGTGTCGTAACAATGTAACCTTAACCCGCCCCATCCCAGCCGATTTTCCACCACTGACCCCCTTCCCCCCCAATCCCGGCACATTTTGAATTTGTTTTTATTGGCTCAAACCTCCGCTTTTGGTGAGAAACAATGGCAGATCACAGAGAAAATGCTTACCTGAGACTAGAAATGGGCAAAACAGGTGAGCCACCACGCACCTGGTACTGTGTTCTGTAAATGCACTCGGCTGCTGTCACATTTACTATGGCTGAGGTACGTATTGGAAATCACTCTGAATTGGTAGGTATTAATGAATTTAGAACAAAATAACATGTAGTACCGGAATATAATGGTTTTCACACAAAAATATAGGCGAAATAAGCATTGTTCCATTGAGTGAGCATAGCGAAATCGCCCAAATCGGTCACACATGATTTGCTGTGACTGTTGTTTCAATATACATTTCATTTTCTCTATTTACACAATACTTTTCCACTAACATTATACCATTTTCCACTTTACAGAACTGTTATTACATTTTTACAGGCCTTACGATTATATTTAGCATAATATTAGCGCATATTTACATAGTAAGTGAACTTGCAATGACTGTTGTTTCAACTTACATACCCTTTTTTCAGCTTATATAATACTTTACCACTGTCATTACACCCGTTTCCACTTTATAGAACTGTAATCACATGTTTACAGGCCTTATGATTATATTAAGCATCATATTATCGCATATGTACTGTACAATGAAAGACAAAACTATCTTCTCAGTTCCGTCCAAAAATAATTTACACCTGGCGAAATACAATGAAAACCGAATCTCTATTACTGCGTGTTGCAAATGGTTCGATTTTTCCACTATATGTTAGTCAAACTTTGGGAAGATATTTGTGTCTTTGTATGTAGTGAGTGAACTTGCTATGACTCTTGTTTCAACTTACACTCGAATTTTCAACTTACAATACTTTTCCACTAACATTACACCCGTTTCCACTTTATATAATTGTTATCACGCATTTACAGGCCTCGCATGTGTACATAGTGAGCGGACTCGCTATGACTTCTTTCAACATACACTCTATTCTTCAACTTATATAATATTTTTCCACTAACATTACACCCTTTTCTACTTCATATAATTGTTATCATATACTTACAGGCCTTACTATTATACTGAGCATCATATAGCATATGTACAGGCCTTACTTTTACAGTGAGCGTCATATTATCACAAGCACACACAGTATCAGTAATGTAACAAGGTGTGATATTCCTTGTCAGGGTGGGGAGGAGAGGGTGGTGGGGGAGGTTGGGCAGGTGCAGAGTGCTTCCCCATTCACGCTCCTGTTCTCTCTCTCTCTTTTCCTTTCCCCTTTCCCTTTCTTTCCCCACATCACGGGGCTGTGGGAAGGAAGTGCGGAAATACTACGGGGTGAAAGACATGCTAGGGAGTGGCTCCTTCTCACCTACCTACTGCCCACATACACCACGTGCTCTCACTGCCTCCCTCCCATCCCCACTTTTCCTTTCACTGCTCACTCCCACCACACCACTTTCCCTTTCACCCCTCACTCCTGCCACACCACTCGTGCCTTCCCCAGACAACACAGACAGACCATACCTTATTTTCCTTCTCGCCACACCTTGCCTGCTTATACGTACCAAAAATCACTCGCAAAATTTTAAGAATGTGCAAATAACGGACCTCGCAATTGCAAAACGTATGGATACGTCGTCGGGTGTCACCGTCACAAAATGTGGGAACATATCCATATGTCGTCGGGACACCTTGGGTTAACAACTTCATGTGATTCGAGTTGGGTTTTGAGATACTATGCCTGAGTGAACTCCGATTCGAATGTACTGTACTTTCACTTCCTGATTAACTAATGTAGCTATGCAGTGTGCAAAAATGCTGTTCATAATAATGCTCCGAATATTTAAGAATTGTAGCATGGTACAAGTGGCAAATCCTTTGACCTCAGTAGATAATCCAATGTTAGACATTTTCAACATGTAATAGGCGTCCACACTGAAAGTGTGGAACATGTTCAAGCGAGATAGTGAGCAAGTCAGGCAGTGCTGAATATTGTCTTATGTGGCTCATCATCTTCCTCTGACTTCCATACCTAATAATACTAAAAAGAATTTATTAGATTACATCAGAAATATTCCCTCATACTTCCTAAAAGTAATACTCCTCTTGTATTAATTTTAGGTCTAGGGCTTGGGACTTAGCAGGTTAATAACGAATTTGCTTTTTGCTCACTCACAAAAATTACTTTCACCAAATCTCTCGTATCTCTCTGATTTGAAACAGAAATAAGAAATTCAGAGTTTCTTTTGTCAATCAGGGTATTGTATTAATTTGACTCGGATTCAGCCAAAAAAAAAAAAAAGGCAAAAACAGAGAGTATTTTTTGTTTTGAAAAGGCAAAACCTGGTTGCTCTCAGCAATCATCGGAAAATACTGGTGCTTTACTCATGCAACCTTAGACCACTACTTCTTGCGCAGCTGGCATTACGCAAATCTGCCTTATAAAAAAATTGTCGCCTTGACTTATGGAAAAACTACTGGGAATTACAGGATGTCTATGAAAATGTTCTGGAGAGAAGTGAAAAGAGTAAGACAGGGTGGAAGTGAAGTTAGCAGGGGAGTGAAAGATAAAAATGGTAGAGTACTAGTGGAGAAGGGAGAAAAAGTGAGCAGATGGAGAGAACACTTTAAGGAATTGTTGAACGTAGAGGATGGATGTAATGCGAGTATAAGTGGCTGGGGAATGGCTGGGAGAAGGAGGGAGGTGAGAAGACAGGAAGAAATCAGGAGGATAGAATTTGTGGAAGCAATGAAGAAAGTTAAATCGGGGAAAGCCCCAGGAATTGATGGAGTGTGTGGTGAAATGCTGAAGCATGGGGGAGAGATAGTAGTAGAATGGATGTGGAAGATGTGCAGATTGGCCTGGGAGGAAGGTAGAGTCCCGGAGGATTGGAAGTCAGGTATAATTATTCCCTTGTACAAAGGAAAAGGGGAAAAAGAAGTGTGGTGTAATCATAGGGGCATTTGTCTTCTTAGTATAATAGGAAAAGTGTATGGTAGGATACTTATAGACAGAGTTAGAGAAAGAACAGAGAAATTAGTTGGAGAAGAACAGGGAGGCTTTAGGAAGGGAAGAGGTTGTGTAGATCAGATATTCATTCTTAGATCTTTAGTGGAAAAGTTTCTAGAGAAGGGAAAGAAGTTGTATACGGCTTTCATGGATTTGGAGAAAGCATATGACAGGGTGGATAGACAAGGATTGTGGAAAGTGTCAAGAATATATGGAGTAGATGGGAAGTTGTTGAATGCTGTGAAGAGTATGTACGATGGTGCGAAGCTGCAATGCGTGTGGATGGTGAACTAAGTGAATCTTTCTCTTTGAAAGTTGGTTTGAAACAGGGATGTGTCATGTCTCCATGGTTGTTCAATCTGTACATGGATGGGGTAATAAAAGAGGTACAAGGTAGGGTAGTGGATGTTGGAGTGGCCCTGGTGAGAGAGGATAGTGTTTGGAAACTTCCTGTACTGTTGTTTGCAGATGATACTGTGTTGTTGAGTGAAGACGAAGGGGAGCTGCAAGGCTTGGTGGATGAGTTTGAGAGAGTGTGTAAGAAACGGAATCTAAAGGTGAATGTAGGGAAGAGTAAAGTGATGGTCTTTGAGAGAGGTGAAGTTAGTGAATGTACCGCGAGGTTGGATGGTGAGGAATTGGAAAATGTGAGTACGTTTAAGAACTTGGGTAGTGTGATGAGTAAGGATGGAGGTTTGGAGGGTGAAGTGCTTGAAAGGGTACAGCAGGGAAGAAAGGTTGCTGGTTCTTTGAAAGCAGTGATAAGAAACAGGGAAGTGAGCATGGAAGTGAAAAAGTTACTACATGACAGTATTGTGATACCAACTCTAACGTATGGAAGTGAAGCTTGGACATTGTTGGAAGGACACAAGAGTGAGAGCAGTGGAAATGAGTTATTAAAGAGGAGCCTGTGGAGTCACGTGGAGAGACAGGCTGACGAATGAGGATATAAAGGAGCGTTGTGGTGTGTATGTGGATGTGATAGGAAGCGTTATGAGGAACACACTGAGGTGGTTTGGCCATGTGGAGAGGATGGAGGGTGAAAGACTGACGAAGAGAGTGTATGTGAGTGAGGTGGAGGGGGGAAGAGGGAGGGGGAAGCCGAGGATGAGATGGAGGGATGGGGTGGAGAGGTATATGAGAGAGGGGGGTGTGAGTTGGGAGCAGGGCAGTGAAATGACGGTGGACAGGGCGATTTGGAGGCGATTTGTTTGTGGCCACCCCAAACGGGATTGAGGCGTCTGGCAACAGATAGATAGATAGAGTATGAAACGAAAATAACTGAGGATTTTTATACAATTTCCAATGTGGTGTCTTTCTTGTAACTTCAAAATTGGCTGAGATATCCAAATAAGATCATTATTGTACTACACAGTTTTCCTCCCGATTCCTTTCCCCATTTCTTGCTGATGCGATAAATCTTTCGCTAGGGTACAAATGTTGGGGGGCCAAACTGTGACTAAATTTGGTGTTCTCGTTCGCTTCGCCCACCCGAACAATAATGTAGCATCTATCATTCACATTAAAACATGAATTGATGCCCAAAAACAATTACAATGTCATATCTACCAATGATTTCCAACTATTCACCACACAATTAACTGCATCCCGTTGAAGTGATTATTATAAATTTTAAGTTACATATAAAAATTTAATGTCATATTATCGACTGGGAGTTGCTGTGTCGGTACACTTCCTGGAATGAGCAATACTGTAATTGATCTTGTACTGACCAGCACATTATAAACAACTTTAGGTAAAAAAAAAAAAAAGGGTCTTTTATATCAGGCTGCTTAATCTTAAGGGCAGCATGTCTTCTTCATGTGTAATTTCAAACTAGGCTACAACACCATGGTGAAATAGGGACACCGCTTTGACGTTAGTATGGTTCCATTGTTTTGACGAGGTTTGTAAAATAACTGTGATCTAGATGACCCCATCAGATGAAAAAAAAATCATTTGATGCATAATCCACATCCAATTTAATGATGTATTATTCGATAAAATATATTACCATGGGAATAGTACTGTTATAACTAAAACAACAGTTTACTGCAAAAATAAAGATGAAAGTTTTACTTCTGTTAGGTAAAGAGTTCCAGATAACTTCTGTAGAAATACTGCATTACTGCCTCATGATTTTTTTATAATATGAATTTCTCCGTTATCGTCCGTTTATTGATTTTTTCCTACGTTAATGGTTAGGTACTGCATGTTTCTCCAGAAAAATAATATGATAATGAAATGTATAATTACATCACTGTTACTTTTTTGTGCAATAAGTCTCAGATAACGTAGCCTCTGAGTACCTTACACGAAATTTTAGCATTTCACTATTGGCGACATAATAATCATGCAGTACGAGAATAATTTTTACAGTAGCTAGGTTACATATCACTGTCCGACTTGCATTCTAATGCAAATACTCCCTTTATCATCTCAATCCCCGAATTTCACAGATTATGCTTGTCCTTCACGACACACTGTAATTTTTATGTCCGATAACTGTGAGATAATATCACTGAACTCTTAGGTTGCAATCGCCATCGTGGACTGTGATCCCAAAGCTTGAAGCTCAAGAGCTGAGTCTGTCTGCCCAGATGAGTATCCATATCAATAACTTCTCTGTAGCCTGTCGCATATCTGGTAGTGAAGGAATATGTCAGTGCCAGATTAAATGCAAGCTTGTCCCCACCTCTACAACATATGCGTGGGTGAAGGGCATGTGTCACTGCTAGCGCTAACGCTGGCATGGCCACGTCTCTGTCACATATGCGTGAGTTGACAAGATGGATCAGTGCCACATTGAACGCTAGCCTGGCCACATCTCTACCACATATACTTGGGTTGAAGGGATGTCTCCTTAGATCATCAATTTTTTTTAACCCCTTGGCATTGGGTGTTTTTTGCACTTGTCACCTGCAGCCAGGCAAATTTCCCAAATTAGCTCTATTTCACACTCTCATAGCTCAGGAACCATACAATATATAAAGCTAAATAATAAATAAATTACTCACACACTCTTCCACTTTCCAATGGAAGTGTCCCCATGTTGTTAGGTGGTGGCATTTTGGAGTGAGGACGAGATGAATGGAGGTAATTATTGGTTTCCCAAGACTCCCAGCACCCTCCTGCTGTTGTCTTGAGTCATGTCCCATCACCTTGGTGCCTTAGCTCAAGATTGCACCTTTTTTTTTTTTCAGTCCCTTGCCACGCTGTCACTGTGCACTGATATGTGTGCGGCTGCAAATAAACTGCATGAAGAATGATGCATTTTACTATGGAATTCCCCCACCAGGTTTGCTGTAGAAGCTTCTCCTTTTCTTCTTTATAGCCCAATGGCATACTGATTAATTTCACACTTTAACTTATGACTAAATCACTCATTTCTATGTTTAGTTATACATAGCCACTTATACACACTATTTACAATCTCATGCATAGGCGTCAACCCACACGTTTTTCCACAGTGGTACTCTACTGTATATCTCTACCGAGATGACAGCGACTGAGTTATTAACCTACTGACTATTTTCCAAGCCGTCACTATCGGGATAAATATTACGCAAATCATTTTTTTTTTTTTTTTTTGTGAAAACACATCCTTCTCGTCATTGTCATAAATATTTCATTAACGCCAGTGTCATAACTATAACACAAACGTCACTACTGTAAATGTTTCGTCACATCAATCTACTTTCTCTTTCATGAAAACGCCATCATCTTTAAATATTTCAGAAACATCACTATCATAAATAGTTCACAAACGTCAGAATAATATTTATTTCATAAAAGTCACCATGTCAGTACTAGACAAACGTAACCATCGTAAATATAATACAAACGTCACTATCGTTAGTGTATCACGAATGTCACTATCGTTTTTAACAACACAAATCTATCTATCTATCTATTGCCAGACGCCTCAATCCCGTTTGGGGTGGCCACAAACAAATCGCCTCCAAGTCGCCCTGTCCCCCGCCATTTCACTGCCCTGCTCCCAACTCACACCCCCCTCTCTCATATACCTCTCCACTCCATCCCTCCATCTCATCCTCGGTCTCCCCCTCCCTCTTCCACCCTCCATCTCATCCTCGGTCTCCCCCTCCCTCTTCCACCCTCCACCTCACTCACATACACTCTCTTCGTCAGTATTTCACCCTCCATCCTCTCCACATGGCCAAACCACCTCAGTGTGTTCCTCACAACGCTTCCTATCACATCCACATACACACCACAACGCTCCTTCATATCCTCATTCGTCAGCCTGTCTCTCCACGTGACTCCACAGGCTCCTCTTAAATAACTCATTTCCACTGCTCTCACTCTTGACTTGTGTCCTTCCAACAATGTCCAAGCTTCACTTCCGTACGTTAGAGTTGGTATCACAATACTCATGCTAGAATTTTTCCAGTGTATGATATTGAAAGTAACACTTTGTGCACAAGGAATCCTCAAAGGCTTTGCAGAGGTACTCAGTCTCCCTCCGACCTTTTGCTTTGGGCTGCAAGGTCCTGCAGATATGGCAGCACATGTATCAGTGCTTGCCTGAAGGTAACTTCTCAATGCTGATGAAACTGTGTGGGTTCAGGTATGTAGCAGCCATCAGCCTGTCATACTTGCCCGAAGTAGGGCGCCTAGGAATGCCTGCCTGAACGTTTCCAAATGTTGCAAGCAACTGACGCACCAATACCTTGAAAGAAACACAGAGAATATTTGAATTTCATTATATGCTTGTACAAAATAAAGGCATTCAGCACCATAATATCAAGAAGGAGCAGGAAGGCATTCTTGTACGACTTGCCAGACATCCTGAGACAGTCAGTCCCAACTATCAGCATGTCAGACTTGTCTATGAGTCGCATGTTGACATTGTAATCACTGACAGTACTGGGTTTCGCTATTGGCTCCCCTGTCATGGGTCCTGCTTGCTAGTAGGCTGCATCTTCCTCCTGTGAACAGTTATTAGGATGTTCAACTTCCTCTTATCGTGCCCGTGTATAGCAAGCATCTTCACACATCTTTTCTTCAGCACAGTGCAATTGACTGTTTTGGCAAGGAAGTTGGGGAAACGCTTTCTTGTTCTCTAACAGTACGGTACTGCAGGACCCCTTTTTTTTTCTCAAGGAGATACTTTGCCAGACCTGGTGAGGTATAATAAATGTGTGTGTACAAGATGTGGTTTACTCCCAAATTCCTATCGAACAGTACCTTCACAACTGCTCCTGATAAACCGTGAAGGTCATCATTGGGAATGTACTGGTTTAAATGCCAGATGCTTTATGAACAGAATATGCAATTTGTCAATTGCGACTTTCTGGAACGGCCAGAAAAAAACTTTATAAATGAGGCCTTGAGGAAGTCCATCATGGGGCGCAATTTCTACAGCTGTGGCCCAAAGTCCTCAACAAAATGCAGGTACCTGAGGATGTCGCAGTATCTATCAAGATGCATATGCTCACTGAATACACTCATGGCCATGATCTTGTCTGTGGTCCACTAGTCAGTGAGCACATGCTTTTTCACATGTGGCATAAGCATGATCAATGGCAACCAGACATACTTTTCTCGAAAAGTTGTTTGCATCCAGTTCGTCATCTCGGCATGTTCATGAACATGCGACTGCTCGTCCCAGGCGAGGCAGAAATCCCAGTGAATATTAATTTGCATCATCAAATATCTCACAACACATTCTGAAAAGAATGGCAAAAAGAAATCCTTGATGGAGGAAGTAGCAGAACAAGAAAATTCTTCCTGAACTCCTGCGTCAGAATCATCGAATTGGAATGAATCTGGTGCAAAACCCTCACCTTCCTCCCACACATATGCATCAAGCATGCCTTGGCATGGGTGGTGAGGCATACTGTCATACGTCGTATGCTCACCCCTCAGTGTTCCCTCGGCCTCCTACACAGCCTGCATGCCCATGTACTCTACATGGCCTCTTTCACGTCGTGGTAGTGAAAGCAAAGATGAGGTCTGGTGGGCGGTGAGACATGACCTAACTCAGACGGTGAAGGTGACATCAGATTCCACTCGGCTTCAGCGGCGCCCTGTGGTGGCTGTGAGGGAGCAGATGAAGGGCCAGGCTCTTGTGAAATACGCCAGGAAGGACCTGGTACAGGCGATGAAGGTGGCAGGGAGTGATCATCATCATGCTAATGTAGGGAAGGAGACCACAGAAGCTTTATGTGATGTTTATGTAGGTGATGACTTTCGTGATCCTGGCCCTCCTTTACCATTGTTTCATCATCCTTGTCGCTTGAAATCAGAAGGTCCTGATGAATAAGGGATCTCTGGAAGTTGGGGAGGGTCATCTATGTCTCTATCCTCCAGGGGTGAAGCCCTACAAGAGGGGATGGTCAGGGATGGCATGCTCTCCACATGCAAACTGCCACGGGAGGAGGATGACAATCCATGGCTGGTCAAAGGCAACACTGTTTTATCCAATTCACGCCCAGTTGCACCAACACCAAGCCCCATCCTAGTAGGCAGCTTAAGTGGAGGTTGTTTTGCAGATGTAGAGGTCACTTGGTCCGGCTGGTGAGTGAGGATTATTGGCCTGGGCTGGTTAGTGAGGAATTGGACAATATGCCAAATTGCACCATGAATGACTTCATTTGTGGTGGTGAGACAATGACTGATGGATTCAACTGATACGATCTGTTGTGTCAGCTAATCATGGGGGAGGAAATGATGAGGAAAAATCCTGGTCAAGCATTCAGATTATGGCACAAAAGAATGAGATTGCATCAAAGGACACGGCTCTCTGATGCCCAAGGCTTAGCTCCATCCAATCCCAAGACAGGACATGCCACGTAAAGGTTACAACTTAAAGAATAATATTGGATCTCTTAGTTGTCCCTTTTTCAGAGGAAATTTATTTGGTTTCTTTGGTCGCTCTTTGAAGGGAAAATATCATAGTGAGGGATAATTTTTATGGCTCTGCATTTGCCCTTTCTCGAGTTAGTCTGGATCTATAACAAGGTTCAGAGACCATTGTTGCTGATAGAATTCTAAGTGTGGTCAAACTAATGAGGTATAAAGCTTAGAGATTACATCAGGCATTTTATGATAAATTTCCTTACAATGAAGTAAACCATTTTGTTTCTCCTGTTACTAGCTGCAGTACATTGATCTGATTTCTTATGTCATTACTGATAATAATTCCTAAATCTTTCTTGTCCTTTTCATCCTTCAATAGGGTATTGAATAAGCGGTATTTATATTTAATGTTCTGTCTTGTTGCAAAAGTGTATCGCCTTGCATTTATGTGCTTTAAATTTCGTATGCCATTTTCACTAAATTTTTTAAACATCCAGGTCATTGCATTCAGGTGTCATGTATATGTGATGGTCCGGGGATGTTTGGGTTGCACATATACATGATCTAGTTTTTTGCTGAATTGTTTGAATATTCCATGGGATATTTTCACCACATGCAGCAACTGGCAATGCTCCTGCACTCGTTTTGTTTCGTTTTTAAAGGCTCCAACATGCTTGCATGTGTCGGCCTTGGTCACCTAATGGCGGCTCTCCACACTGCACGATCCATTGCAGCCTCCCTGTTCAGTCCCTTAACCCTGAGGTCACACTTAATGACCTCGTCCCATGTCTTTCTCGGTCTACCCCTCATAACTCTACCCCCAATATTAACACTTCTCACCTTCCTCACCCAATTATCATCCCCCATCCTCCCCACATGTCCAAACCATCTCAATCTACCTCTCCTCATCACAACACCAATACACTCCAATCCCATCCTACCTCTCAACTCTTCCATCATAAACCCAGCCCTTCCAGGCCTTGGACGCAGGGACGCACTGCACATCCACCTAATCATTGTCATTTCTGTATGTCTGAGCCGGCGAATATCTTCCTTCTTCACTGCTCAGGTCTCACTACCATACAGCAATACACTCCTAACACATGCTGGATACAAAGACCCCTTAGCACATAGGGAGAGTCCTCTCAATGTCAGGAGAGGCAAGAGCTCCCTGAACTTCTTCCAACCACTTCTCACCCTAGCCACAGAGCTAGCTCCAACCCCACCTCCAGCCACAACTTGTCTCCCAAATAAAAAAAACTCTTCCACACACTCAAGAGAATCACTAGCAAGTTCAATCCTTTCACGTCTGACAATCTCCACCTGCTCACCCCGACACGCCGTACACATAAAATCAGCATTATCTCGCAGTCTACCTCTGATACCACTACATCTCTTATGCACCCATTTATCACACACACCCCGCACAAGATGGAATTACTTCTCACGCCCTTGTGGCAAACTGCACATGGCCACTTTCCCTCTTCTTGGACAGTACCGCCACCAACCTTAGATATCATCACTTTTGTTTTATCTGCATTTACCCTTAAACCCTTGTGCCCCATACCATCTCTCTACTTCCTAAACCTTTCCTCCACCTCCCTTTTGTTCTCTGCAATCAACACCAAATCATAAGCATACAACAACTCCCATGGGAGTCCGTTTCTAAATTCACGTGAAAGGGCTTCAAGTACCATGATAAACAACTTGGGACTCAAGACTGACCCCTGATGCACACCAACATTCACGGAATACTCATCACTCAAATCTCCATTCACTCTTACCTGGGTGTGAGCACCCACATACATAGCCATAACCACCCTAACCAACCACTCCTCTAAGCCAAGCATTCTCATTGCCCACTTCACCACCTCTCTAGGGACTCCGTCAAAGACCTTTTCCAAATCAACAAAAACAAAATAAAGATCCCTTCTCCTACCAATATATTTTTCCTGAAACTGACGAACAATGAATATAGCATCAGTGGTCCCACTACCTAGCATAAACCCAAACTGCATCTCATCAATATGCACTCTTTCTCTAATCGTACCTTCTAAAACTCTCTCCATTACCTTCATTACCTGATCTAAAAGCTTTATACCTCTATAATTTCCTCTTTCCAGGGCATCACTCTTCCCTTTATACACATTTACAATTACACTCTTCAGCCAATCATCTGGGACAACACACTTATAAATAATCCTATTTATCAGGTCAGTGACTAAACTCACCCCTATATCGCCTGAGGCCTTCAACATTTCGGCAGTCAACCCAGACACACCTGCTGCCTCCCCCACCCTCATCCTGCCTATTGCCTTACTCACAATAGCAGTATCAATCAAAGGCCAAGGGCCAGACACTGGATCTGCTGGCTCCAAACCTTCCCTGTCCCAGTCAAACTCCTCATTCTACAACCGGTTATAATGCTCTCTCCATGCATCTTTAATATCCTCACTGTTCACCACTACCCTTCCTTCATCATTCTTCACACACTGCTCACCTATAATATCCTGGTTATCCCTCTTCAAGAAATGCTTCAACTACTTGCTTACTTTTGTAATGGATAGTCCTACACAAAAAGTTTCCCTGTGTCTGGATCCTTGGGTGAGTGCCCATAGACACCGACTTGACACCCATGAAAGTCCAATGGCCAGAAAAGAAAAGGCCTTAGTGACAGTGGGATAGGGAGAGAACTCAAGGTGACATTTTCGCCAATTATGAATAGAGAAAGTGACTCTTCCTCTGAGGAAAGCGACTGCCATGATGAGTGTCGATATTTATGCATCAGATGAGGAGGGTGGATCGTGTGAATCCTCTACTTTGTGCCAGTTATTTCCCCCTGTACTTCTGCTATTTCCGATGTTGGGAATGGTTCAGAGGGTACTGACGATCCTGGAGAGGGGGATATTGGCACAGATGACGAGATGGAAGAGGAGGTAGGGAGTGGAGAAAGGGAAGACATGGACGAGGGAGGGAGGAGGAAGCACAGCAGGGCAAGCCTCGCACTAGTGATCTGTATGTTCATGTGAATAATGGAAGCAGAATGTTTGTTTCATGATGCACTCAGTACCTTATTTTTTTATTGAAAGTTTTCATGTGTGTACATATTTGTTATGATGAAAAAGTACAAATCACATGAGAAAAAATCTGATATAGTGGAAAATACAGTGGGGTGGAGAAAGGGAGGAGGTGGAGGAGAGAGAGAGGAGGAAGCAAGGTAGGGCAAGCCTCACACCAGCACTGTATATGTTTATGTGAATAATGGAAGCAGAAAGTTTGTCTCATGATGAAATCAGTTCCTTATTTTTTATTGAAATTTTTCACTTGTGTACATAATTGCTTTGATGAAAAAGTACAAATCACAGGAAAAAAAAGTATGTTATAGTGGAAAATAGAGTGGATTATGGATAGTATGTGGATAACTATTTTGTTCACCATATTATTATTTAGGTTTTATGTAGTAGTAGTAGTAGTAGTAGTTGTAGTCGTAGTAGTAGTAGTAGTCATAGTAGCAGTAGTAGTAGTCAACTTCAATTTCAGCTGCCTTTATTTCGCATCTCTTGATACATATAAAATAATACATTTCATCACTATAGAAGTAGTAGCAATAGAAGTAGGACTGTATATGCAGCAGCAGTAGCAGTAGTACATACATAATTATACAAAATACTGTAAATACATAGCAAGTGGTGTACTGTACAATTATATATAAAAGAAAAATCACATTGAAAGACCTGAGGGCATCACAAACACATACACATTATTATCCTATGATGAGGTGAAAGAGAGAGAGATTGTCCAGGTGCTTCAGGGTGCGAAAGTGGATGTATGTGGAATAACTGAAACAAAATGGAGGGGAGAAAGTGTGATAGAATGGGAGTATGGATGGGGTATATATGCAGGAGAAGGTGAGAATGAGAGGGCAAAAGAAGGAGTATGTATAGTTGTGAGTAAAAGATGGAAGAAGAGCATAAGACAGTATGGAACACTTGGGTCAAGGATTGTGTGGGTAAGGTTGAAAGTTGGAATACAAATGTGGGCGATTCTGTGTGTGTATGCGCCAACGCAAGATCGTGCTAGCAGAGTGAGAGAAGAGTTCTAGACAAATGTGAAAGTGTGCATGGAAAAGTTTGGAAGGAATGAGAGAGTGTTTTTGATTGGTGATATGAATGGTAAAGTAGGGAATGTGAAGGTGGATGGAATAGTTGGTGAGTGGGGTGTTCCTGCTGAGATAGGTGAGAATGGTAGTGCGTTATTGGACATTTGTGCTGGGAGAGGGTTGGTGATAGCCAATACCCTCTTCAGGCATAAAATGATCCACAGGTATACATAGCAAGTGATCAGAAGGGTGGGTGGTGAACTGAATGAAAGGAAGGCAATGATTGATTATATATGCGTGGATGAAAGGATGCGAAGATGTGTAATGGATGCAAGAGCTTACAGAGGTTGGGGGAGTGGACTTTCTGACCACTACTTGGTGGTGGCCAGAATTAGGATCGAAGATGGAGAAATAGAAGAAAGGAAAGATGAGAGGAAGAAGTAGTTGCAAGGAGAGTGGAAAGGTTACAAGAGGATGAGAAAAAGGCAGAGTATAAGAGAGAAATGGAGGAACGATTGGGCAAATATGAATTGGAGCAGATGGGGGACATGGAAGGTGCGTGCAGGATATTTACAGAAGAAATATGTGCAGCATGTGATGTGGTGTGTGGGAGGAAGAGAAGACGGAGGGGGGTGCAAGGAACAGCGTGGTGGAATGAAGAGGTGAGACAGGCTGTGGCACAAAATAAGAAGGCATACAATGAATGGATGAGAAATAGGGGCATGGAAGAAGTTGAGAGACGGAAGAGAGAGTTATATGTAGAAAGAAAGAGAGAGGTGAAAAGATTAGTAAGAGAGAGTAAGAAGAGAGTGGATGAGGAATTTGGAAGGAATTTGAGTGTAAAGTGAAGGGACTGTAAGAAAATGTTCTGGAAAGAGGTGAAGAGAGTAAGACAGGGTGGAAATGAGGTTAGCAGTGGAATGAAAGATAAAACTGGTAGATTACTAGCGGAGAAGGGAGAAAAAGTGAGCAGATGGAGAGAACACTTTGAGGAATTATTGAACATGCAGGATGGAAGTAATGCGAGTATAAGTGGCTGGGGAATGGCTGGGAGAAGGAGGAAGGTGAGAAAACAGGAAGAAATCAGTAGAATAGAAGTTATGGAAACAATGAAGAAAGTTAAATTGAGGAAAGCCTCAGGAATTGATAGAGTGTGTGGTGAAATGCTGAAGCATGGGGGAGAGATAGTAGTGGAATGGATGTGGAAGATGTGCAGATTGGCCTGGGAGGAAGGTAGAGTCCCGGAGGATTGGAAGTCAGGTATAATTATTCCCTAGTACAAAGGAAAAGGGGAAAAAGAAGTGTGTGGTAATCATAGGGGCATTTGCCTTCTTAGTATAGTAGGAAAAGTGTATGGTAGGATACTTACTGACAAAGTTAGAGAAAGAACAGAGGAATTAGTTGGAGAAGAACAGGGAGGCTTTAGGAAGGGAAGAGGTTTTGTAGATCAGGTATTCATTCTTAGATCTTTAGTGGAAAAGTTTCTAGAGAAGGGAAAGAAGTTGTATGTGGCTTTCATGGATTTGGAGACAGCATATGACAGAGTGGATAGACAAGGATTGTGGAAAGTATTAAGAATATATGGAGTAGATAGGAAGTTGTTGAATGCTGTGAAGAGTATGTATGATGGTGCTAAGGCTGCAGTGCGTGTTGATGGTGAACTAAGTGAATTTTTCTCTTTGAAGGTTGGGTTGAAGCAGGGATGTGTCATGTCTCCATGGTTGTTCAATCTGTACATGGATGGGGTAATAAAAGAGGTACAAGGTAGGGTAGTGGATGTTGGAGTGGCCCTGGTGAGAGAGGATAGGGTTTGGAAAAGCCCTGTACTGTTGTTTGCAGATGATACTGTGTTGTTGAGTGAAGACGAAGGGGAGCTGCAAGGCTTGGTGGATGAGTTTGGGAGAGTGTGTAAGAAACGGAATCTAAAGGTGAATGTAGGGAAGAGTAAAGTGATGGTCTTTGAGAGAGATGAAGTCAGTGAATGTACACAGAGGTTGGATGGTGAGGAATTGGAAAATGTGAGTACGTTTAAGTACTTGGGTAGTGTGATGAGTAAGGATAGAGGTTTGGAGGGTGAAGTGCTTGAAAGGGTACAGCAGGGAAGAAAGGTTGCTGGTTCCTTGAAAGCAGTGATAAGAAGCAGGAAAATGAGCATGGAAGTGAAAAAGTTACTACATGACAGTATTGTGATACCAACTCTAATGCATGGAAGTGAAGCTTAGACCTTGTTGGAAGGACACAAGTCAAGAGTGAGAGCAGTGGAAATGAGTTATATAAGAGGAGCCTGTGGAGTCACACGGAGAGACAGGCTGACGAATGAGGATATAAAGGAGCGTTGTGGTGTGGATGTGGATGTGATAGGAAGCGTTAAGAGGAACACACTGAGGTGGTTTGGCCATGTGGAGAGGATGGAGGGTGAAAAACTGACGAAGAGAGTGTGAGTGAGGTGGAAGGGGGAAGAGGGGGGGGGAGGCTGAGGAAGAGATGGAGGGATGGGGTGGAGAGGTGTATGAGGGGGGGGGTGAGTTGGAAGCGGGGCAATGAAATGGTGGGGGAGAGGTTACGTGGAGGCGATTTGTTTGTGGCCCCCTCGAACGGGATTGAGGCGTCTGGCAATAGACAGATAGAATAATAGCATCAATAAAATATAAAAAAAAAAATGTCCAAGGTAAAACATAAAGCTATCATCAATACAATTAAAAAGAAGTCCTAGGTGCAAGATAAAAGCTAGATCAATAAACAATCCAAAAAGTCCAAATAAAATGTATGAGATAGCATCAATATAAAATTAAAAAGTCCAAATAAAAAATCAAAGCTAGCATGAATAAAAATAAAAATCCAAATAAAATATTAAAGCTAGCAGCCATAAAAAATATAGATGTCCTAATAACATAAAAATGCTACTATCCATAAAAAATAAAAATGTACAAATAAAATATAAAAACTAGCACATGGTAAGGAAAAAGAAAATCAATTAAAAATATAAAACAGGTAGTATACAGTACATTAAAAAGAAATTCTAAAGAGCACAATTAAAAGTCTTTAAAAATATCGGTTAAAAATACAATATGTATAATATTAAAAATGAGGAAGTTCAGGATTCCATTTAACACTAGCTAAGGAGTATAATGCCCTAATATCCAAAGTAACTACATGGCCCGCATCTGTCCTCATGTCTCTGGACCCAAGTCAAGCAGGAGACAGTCACATCCAGGTCCTCACTATTTACATTTATTGAATAGTCATTTTTTAATACACTGTGAATATGTTGCATAAACAATCCCTCCTTAACCCGCCCCATCCCGACCACTTTTCCACCACTGACTCCCCCCAGTCCCGACCATTTTAGGAAAATTTTTTTTTTTGGCTCAAACCTTCTCTTTTGGTGAGAAACATCGAAAATTCATAGAGAAATCGCTCACCTGAGGTTTAAAATACTCATTACAGGTAGGAGTGCCTCCTTACCTTACTGGGTTTTCTATCAGGCTGGCACCAAAGAAAACGAGTTCTATGGGAGGATAACTATTTCACACCACTCATAAACGGTATTTATTTGTTTACTGTTACGAATTTATACGTAGTACAAGAGTATATTGATTTTCAAGCAGTAATATAGGCATTATAAGCATTGTTTCACTCACTAATACCTGACCTTTTTTTTGCCACATTACCTGATCATCATTTCTAACTGTTTCTTCCTCTAATGCTATGTAAAGTTTGTCCTCCACATTGTCATTGATTGGGGAATCACTCTGGCCCTGAATTTCGTACCATGGCATGACATGGCTATACTGGTCAGGTCACTGATAACAGGTGAATTGCTGAGACAATGGCATGCAGGGGGGGGGAGGAGGTCATGCTGGGTAAGGCATTGTCCCTGCCTGGCATCTTGTTGAGGAAGGTGTCACGTGTATACGTACCAAAAATGACTTGCGAAAATTGAAAATTGTGCAATTTAGGGACCTTGCAATTTTTTCGCGTTTATGTACGTCGATGGGATTGGCAGTGACAAAACGTGTGGACGTAAAAGAACGTCGACGGGACGCCGCGGGTTAAAGTATGGAATATTCAACCTGAGTATTGGATTGGTAGAACTCTTTATCCTTTTATAATACCTAACCTGAGTTAGAGCAGTTAGATGTTTGAGCAAAAACTGATTACAGTTGGAAGCAGTTATGACTGCTGGCATAAACAGGTATCCTACATATTTTCTTTAAAGCATTATTATAGGCAATAGTAAAAGCCTTAAAGATAGAAGACTTTAGGACAAGCATAATCCATAGTCTGGACAGCAATATGACTTAAATAAAAAATAAAATATATAAAACAAGGCATCCTTATTTAAAAATTTAAAATCTCTAAAAGCTGAACTGAAAGAAGCATACAAATTGTTGAGTTTTAACTCAACATCTTTATCGTCCTTAACCCCCCCCATCCCAACGTTTTCTGGGCAGTGGTATGCCCCAATCCCAACAATTTTAGACCTTTTTTTTTTTTTTTTTTTCGCTCAAACATCCGCTTTTGGTGAGAAAATAAGGAAGATCACAAAGAAAGTGGTCACCGGGGTCGATAAATGGCCCTAGCGGACGCAGGTCCTGCTTCATCGTCCTCGTCCTCATCGATTCTCTGTGTTGTGGTTGGCTAGGTGTCAGGGATGCAGCACGTGGTGCAGGCTGGCCGTCCCTTGCCTTCCAGTTCGTGATGTATTTCACTTTCCTTGGGGAAGGGACCTCCTCATCACTGCTGCTGGTAACCTCATCAGGCTGCACATAATCCTTGTCAAGGGTGTCGTCATCCAGTGGGGAATCACTGTTGCCTGTAAAGGCATCCAGGGCGGCTTGTATCTCCTCCTCTGACAGACCACGATGCGCCATGTCTGACCTTGGTGACTGCTGAGAGGTGAGTGGATGAGACAAGGGGCAGGTGGGGTCACACTGGGTCTAGGAGCTTGCCCGTCTGGCGGCGAGTAGGTGAGGCTTGTGTATTCGGGCAAACCAAAAATCAGGCGCGAAATTTGAAAATTGTGAAAATTATGCACCTTGCAATGTTGCCGCATTAATTTACGTCTCCGGGATATGAGTGCACGTCATGTGAGGACGTGAATTCACGTCTACGGGACGAGGTGGGTTAAAATCAACCGAAATAGAATGTCCGCGTTATTTAAAACATTTGACAACTTCCAGTCTATCACCATTTAGAATAATACTGTTAACCCGTTGGCTGTGGTATTTACTTGAATGAGACCCTTTGCCTCTGCAGCTATCTCGCCAAAACTCAGGTCTCGCAAAACAACATGAAATATATATCAGTGTACTCACCTTATATCTGTGTATCCTCTGGTAAACATTTTTTTCCCCTAAAATGCCGTGGTAATGGCGAAGTTGTGAACAGAAGTTAGAGAAGTTGGTGACATGAAGCATCCAACATTTATTGAGTGTGAGGGAAAACGGAGCATCAGAGCGGACCCTAAAATAAACTGAATACACCGTTACAAATGTAAACCACATCGGGAAATGGGTGTACTGATAACGGACGTGGTTGATCTGGACGGTGGAATATAAGAACAATATGTGGATAAGGATATGGCATGGATATGAGTAATAGGGTGATGTTCTAGTCACCTGACACATCAACATAACTGTACACCTGATAATTGCACGCTAAAATGCCCTGGTATGTTCACAAGTTAGCTAGCTAGTGAAACTAAGAATTTGTCGTGTGTGTGTGTGTGTGTGTCCTGACCTGCCTCTAAAGTGTGTAAGTCGGTGCAAACACAAACCACTGGGGGAGAAAGGGGAGTGCTGATGAAAAAGCTCATGTGCACTGTGAAAAACAAGAAAAAAGCTCACTGGCTACACCACGCCCCTCATGCAAGATGTCCGTGCTCTGACACACACACACACACACAGGCAGTCAAAGGAGGCAGACGTGCGACATCGGCGCTCCATACGGAACCAACACAGCCAGTGGCATTACCTAAATTAGTATCTTTGTGTGAGTCAAGCTCTGTACCAGGTTAGACTAAACGATTTTTCATTATTAAAAGAAAAAAATATATAATAAGAGGTTAAACAAAACTTGTTCAATCAGAAAAGAGAACCAAGACGAAACAATGCACTCAGTCAGCTGAGGTTTGTTTACAGCAGCATGGGGAATGTAAGTAAATACTCTGTACTTTCAGTATTGCAAAATGGATACATACTTTAGTAAAGCAAATTTGGAAAAGAAAAGGGATAAAGGTAGAAAGCAAAATGATGATTTCTACCAAGAACTGGTTGAAGTGGAGACTCACAACAAACTGGTTGAACGTGTAAACAAACTAGAAATGGCTTTTAAAAATGAAATTGATGAAATAAAGAAGCAGATGCACTTGCAAAAGGAAGAAATAGAAAAACTAGGAAGGGAGGCCAACAAGAAAGACACAACCATCAGTGAACTAGCAGTGGAATCGAGTACACTTAGGAAGAAAATGAGTGAAATGGCAAGTACAGTAGTCAATCACGAGAGTGTTATGGAAGAGTTCAAAAAGGATGCAGAGACAATTAGGCAAGTAAGCAGTCTGATAGACCAAAGCAGTGATATTGAGGAGAAGATGACACAGGTGAATGAAGCTGTGCAAAGCTACAAAAATGATGTGGAAATCACGTATGCTGAAATGGTGAAAGTAAAGAAAGACTTAGAAACAAGGGTGGAGGAAAAAAGCATTAAACAGGAAGTGAAAAGAATAATCCAAAACAATCCAAAGTTAGTCAGAGATTCAGTAGATATAAACAAATCTATAGTAATCACTGGTATAGAAGAGGAAGAAGTAAAAAACAAGATCACAAGAGACAAAAAGGAGATGGCAAATGTAATGAGCTTACTGAAAGAAGTATCAGAGGAAATCTGTAGTAAAGACATAGAGGAACACAAAAGGTCAGGGAAATACGAGAAAAGCAGGACAAGACCTCTAAAGGTGACTTTCCAGAGTGTAAACACTGTGGAGGAGATATTAAAAAATGCAAAGAATCTTATAGAAAAAGAGGAGTTAAAAATGTATGGATAAAAAGATGCCTAACACAAGAGGAACTGGAATTACTGAAAGAGAAAAGGGAGGAAGCAAAAACAAAAAATGAGGGAAGATCGGAAGAGAAGAAGAAATTTTTTTACAAAGTAATAGGATTGCAGGTACGAAAGTGATACACATACAGGATGGAATAAAAGGGAGGAAGATAGTAAAACCATGTCATGACAAGTATTGAAACAAGATGACAAAGTTGATGTACTCAAATGTGGAGGGAATGGTATCTAAATTACTAGAAATGAATGATTATGTCAGAGAAAATGAATCACAAATAATATGCCTAACTGAAACAAAATTAACACAAAGGATATCCAATGACATACTAAACTTAGAGGAATACAATATATGGAGAAGAGACAGAAATTTAAAAAAAGGAGGAGGAATTATCATATTAACTAAGAAAAATCTGAAAGTCAATGAAATAAAACTAAATATATCATCACAAGTAGAACAGATTGCAGTAGAGATCAACACATCTGAAGGGAAAGTAATTGTAGCCAATTTATACATGCCACCCAGATCAAACACATGGGACAGAGGCGAATATGAGGACCTGACAGACAGTACAATTCAGAGTTTAAGATCATTACTACATAAAATGGAAGAGAAATCGGAAAGAATTATACGAACTGGAGATTTTAATACAAATATAAATTGGAATACTCTAGATATAATTAGCCAAGAAAGCTGTTGGGACCAAAAGCTCCTGGATCTCGTGCAAGAGTTTTTCCTAACGCAACATGTGAGGGAAACCACCAGAAAAAGAGGACTCGATGTACCTTCAAGGCTAGATCTAATGTTTACTAGGCAAGAAAATGATATTGACAGTTTAATATATCACCCTCCACTCGGCAAAAGCGATCATGCAGTACTAAATTACAACTTCATGATAGCATATGACATAGCTAACACTAATGAAAGTTAAAGAGCCTAAACTATGAAAATGGAAATTATCAAGACCTAAAGAAGTATTTCTTAGAAGTTGATTAGGAAAATGAGCTTAGAGGACAAGATTTAAATGCTGTACATAAAAAATTCTGTGAATTTTATGAAATAGGAGTCCAGAAGTACATCCCACAGCACAAAGAAGCAGATAAGAAAATACAGAAATGGTTCAATAAAGAATGTAAAAAATCAAAAGAAAGAAGAGATTTGTTGTGGAATAGATACAGAAGACACAATAGTGAAAGGGCGTATAATAATTACAAACAGGCAAGAAACGATTATACGAGAATAAGGAGTGAAGCCCAAAAACAGTTTGAGGAGGATATAATAAATAAAAGTAGTGATCAACCAAAGCTATTTTACAGCTATATCAGAAGCAAAACCAAAGTAAAAGGAAAAATGCAATCCATTACGGACGAGGGAATCACTTATACACAAGAGAAAGATATTTGTGAAGCACTAAATAAGAATTTCCAATTAGTTTTTACAGAAGAAAAAATTTTTGAGAGGGACTATGTGGAACATTCATGTCCACATATACTACCAGATATACAAATAGCAGAAAAAGTAATACAGGAGGAGTTAAGTAAATTAGACAGAGGAAAAGCAAGTGGTCCTGATGAAATTTCATGTTGGGTGCTACGAGAATGTGCAAAGGAGTTAAGTAAACCATTATTTTTAATTTTCAAGAAATCCTTGAGTCAAAGTAAACTGCCTGATATTTGGAAAAAAGCAAATATTGTCCCCTTATTCAAGAAAGGAAATAGACAAAATCCACTCAACTACCGACCAGTATCACTGACCAGTGTTGTAAGCAAGGTATTAGAAAAGCTTATAAGAAAAGCTTGGATAAATCATCTAGAAGAACACAGTATGATAACAGAAAGACAGTTTGGTTTCAGAAAAGGAAAGTCATGTGTAACTAATCTGTTGAGCTACTATGACAGAGTAACAAACACAATGCAGGAAAGAGAAGGATGGGTGGACAGTATCTATTTAGATTTCAAGAAAGCTTTTGACACAGTACCACACCAAAGACTTTTATGGAAACTGTACCATCAAGGAGGAATTCGAGGCAAACTGTTTTGTTAGATGCAAGATTTTCTCATAAAAAGAGAAATGAGAACAGTACTAAGAGGAAACTACTCATCATGGAAAGAAGTGACTAGTGGAGTACCACAGGGTTCAGTGCTGGCACCAATCATGTTTTTAGTGTATATAAATGATATAAACAGTAACACTGGAAATGAGAGCTATCTGAATATGTTTGCAGATGATGCAAAAATACAAAGGATAATTACTAACACAGACTCTTGTAAAGAGCTATAAGAAGAATTAAATAAACTTCGTGAATGGAGTAATACATGGCAAATGGAATTCAATGTGGACAAGTATCATGTAATCAAGTTTGGTAAAAGTGGAAAAAGACCTGATTGGGATTATAAGTTAGGAAATAAAACCCTATACACATTAGAAAGAGAGAAGGACCTAGGTGTGATTATCAATAACAGACTATCTCTGGCTGACCACATCAGCGAGAAGGTACGGAACATGTATACACTGCTTGCAAATATGAGAATAGCATTCACATAAATAAATGAAGACATGCTAAGAAGGATAATAACATCATTCATTAGACCAACCCTGGAATATGCATCAGTAGTCTGGAGTCCTCATCTCAAAAAACACATAGACAAGATTGGAAAAGTTCAAAGGGCCGCTACAAGATGGATCCGAAGCTTAAGGGACCTAAGCTACGAAGAAGGACTAAATAAACTAAATCTACCAACACTACAGGAGAGAAGGAAAAGAGGTGACATGATAATGCTATATAAGTGCATATCAGGGAAGGAGAAAATAGACATAAATGATTACTTAACATATGGAAAAGCACCAGCAAAAGGACACTGCAAAAAACTGCATAAGAAGAGAGGTGATAAAGACTTAAGGAAATTCAGTTTCCCAAACACAGCAATTGATCAATGGAATGCACTACAGAATGAAATAGTGTGTGCCAAAACAATTCACAAATTTAAGGATATGTACGATAAATATTGTTTTAGACACGGGACAGTACGAGCTTGACTCATTCCTGTAAAGATACAATTAGCTAAGTACACACACACACACACACACACACACAGGAGAGATATCCAATGACATACAAAACTTAGAGGAATACAATATATGGAGAAGAGACAGAAATTTTAAAAAAGGAGGAGGAATTATAATATTAACTAAGAAAAATCTAAAAGTCAATGAAATAAAACTAGATATACCATCACCAGTAGAACTGATTGCAGTAGAGATCAACACATCTGAAGGTAAAGTAATTGTAGCCAATTTGTACATGCCACCCAGATCAAACACATGGGAAAGAGATGAATATGAGGACCTGGCAGAGAGTACAATTCAGAGTTTAAGATCATTACTATTTAAAATGGAATAGAAATCAGAAAGAATTATACTAACTGGGGATTTCAGTACAAATATAAATTGGAATACTCTAGATAAAATTAGCCAAGAAAGCTGTTGGGACCAAAAGCTCCTGGATCTCGTACAAGAGTTCTTCCTAACGCAACATGTGAGGAAACCACCAGAAAAAGAGGACTTGATGTACCTTCAGTGCTAGATCTAATATTTACTAGGCAAGAAAATGATATTGACAGTTTAATATATCACCCACCACTCGGCAAAAGCGATCATGCAGTACTAAACTATAACTTCAGGATAGCATATGACATAGTAAACAGCAATGACAGTTACAAAATGAGCCTAAACTATAAAAAGGAAAATTATCAAGACCTAAAGAAGTATTTCTTAGAAGATGATTGGGAAAATGAGCTTTGAGGACAAGATTTAAATGCTGTATATAAAAAATTCTGTGAATTTTATGAAATAGGAGTCCAGATGTACATCCCACAGCACAAAGAAGCAGATAAGAAAATACAGAAATGGTTCAATACAGAATGTAAAAAATCAAAAGGAAGAAGAGATTTGTTGTGGAATAGATACAGAAGACATAATAGTGAAAGGGCGTTTAATAATTACTAACAGGCAAGAAACGATTATACAAGAATAAGGAGGGAAGCCCAAAAACAGTTTGAGAAGGATATAATAAATAAAAGAAGTGATCAACCAAAACTGTTTTACAGTTATATCAGAAGCAAAACCAAAGTAAAAGATATAATACAATCAATTACGGACGAGGGAATCACTGATACACAAGAGAAAGATATTTGTGAAGCACTAAATAAGAATTTCCAATTAGTTTTTACAGAAGAAAAAATTTTTGAGAGGGACTATGTGGAACATGCATGTCCACACATACTACCAGATATACAAATAGCAGAAAAAGTAATACGGGAGGAGTTAAGTAGATTAGACAGAGGAAAAGCAAGTGGTCCTGATGAAATTTTATGTTGGGTACTACGAGAATGTGCAAAGGAGTTAAGTAAACCATTAATTTTAATTTTCAAGAAATCCTTGAGTCAAGGTAAACTACCTGATATTTGGAAAAAAGCAAATATTGTCCCCTTATTCAAGAAAGGAAATAGACAAAATCCACTCAACTACCGACCAGTATCACTGACCAGTGTTGTAAACAAGGTATTAGAAAAGCTTATAAGAAAAGCTTGGGTAAATCATCTAGAAGAACACAGTATGATAACAGAAAGACAGTTTGGTTTCAGAAAAGGAAAATCATGTGTTACTAATCTGTTGAGCTACTATGACAGAGTAACAGACACAATACCGGAAAGGGAAGGATGGGTGGACAGTATCTATTTAGATTTCAAGAAAGCTTTTGACACAGTACCACACCAAAGACTTTTATGGAAACTGTACCATCAAGGAGGAATTCGAGGCAAACTGTTTTGTTGGATGCAAGACTTTCTCATAAAAAGAGAAATGAGAACAGAACTAAGAGGAAACTACTCATCATGGAAAGAAGTGACTAGTGGAGTACCACAGGGTTCAGTGCTGGCACCAATCATGTTTTTAGGGTATATAAATGATATAAACAATAACACTGGAAATGAGAGCTATCTGAATATGTTTGCAGATGATGCAAAAATACAAAGGAGAATTACTAACAGAGACTCTTTTAAAAAGCTACAAGAAGATTTAAATAAACTTCATGAATGGAGTAGTACATGGCAAATGGAATTCAATGTGGACAAGTGTCATGTAATCAAGTTTGGTAAAAGTGGAAAAAGACCTGATTGGGATTATAAGTTAGGAAATAAAACCCTATACACATCAGAAAGAGAGAAAGACCTAGGTGTGATTATCAATAACAGACTATCTCCGGCTGACCACATCAGCGAGAAGGTACGGAACATGTATACACTGCTTGCAAATATGAGAATAGCATTCACATACATAAATGAAGACATGCTAAGAAGGATAATAACATCATTCATTAGACCAACCCTGGAATATGCATCAGTAGTCTGGAGTCCTCATCTCAAAAAGCACATATACAAGATTGAAAAAGTTCAAAGGGGCGCTACAAGATGGATACCAAGCTTAAGGGACCTAAGCTACGAAGAAAGACTAAATAAACTGAATCTACCAACACTACAGGAGAGAAGGAAAAGAGGTGACATGATAATGCTATATAAGTGCATATCAGGGAAGGAGAAAATAGACATAAATGATTACTTAACATATGGAAAAGCATCAGCAAGAGGACACTCCAAAAAACTGCATAAGAAGAGAGGTGATAAAGACTTAAGGAAATTCAGTTTCCCAAACACAGCAATTGATCAATGGAATGCACTACAGAATGAAATAGTGTGTGCCAAAACAATTCACAAATTTAAGGATATGTACGATAAATATGGTTTTAGACACGGGACAGTACGAGCTTGACTCATTCCTGTAAAGATACAATTAGCTAAGTACACACACACACACACACACACAGGAGAGATATCCAATGACATACAAAACTTAGAGGAATACAATATATGGAGAAGAGACAGAAATTTTAAAAAAGGAGGAGGAATTATAATATTAACTAAGAAAAATCTAAAAGTCAATGAAATAAAACTAGATATACCATCACCAGTAGAACTGATTGCAGTAGAGATCAACACATCTGAAGGTAAAGTAATTGTAGCCAATTTGTACATGCCACCCAGATCAAACACATGGGAAAGAGATGAATATGAGGACCTGGCAGAGAGTACAATTCAGAGTTTAAGATCATTACTATTTAAAATGGAATAGAAATCAGAAAGAATTATACTAACTGGGGATTTCAGTACAAATATAAATTGGAATACTCTAGATAAAATTAGCCAAGAAAGCTGTTGGGACCAAAAGCTCCTGGATCTCGTACAAGAGTTCTTCCTAACGCAACATGTGAGGGAAACCACCAGAAAAGAGGACTTGATGTACCTTCAGTGCTAGATCTAATATTTACTAGGCAAGAAAATGATATTGACAGTTTAATATATCACCCACCACTCGGCAAAAGCGATCATGCAGTACTAAACTATAACTTCAGGATAGCATATGACATAATAAACAGCAATGACAGTTACAAAATGAGCCTAAACTATAAAAAGGAAAATTATCAAGACCTAAAGAAGTATTTCTTAGAAGATGATTGGGAAAATGAGCTTTGAGGACAAGATTTAAATGCTGTACATAAAAAATTCTGTGAATTTTATGAAATAGGAGTCCAGATGTACATCCCACAGCACAAAGAAGCAGATAAGAAAATACAGAAATGGTTCAATACAGAATGTAAAAAATCAAAAGAAAGAAGAGATTTGTTGTGGAATAGATACAGAAGACACAATAGTGAAAGGGCGTATAATAATTACAAATAGGCAAGAAACGATTATACGAGAATAAGGAGTGAAGCCCAAAAACAGTTTGAGGAGGATATAATAAATAAAAGTAGTGATCAACCAAAGCTATTTTACAGCTATATCAGAAGCAAAACCAAAGTAAAAGGAAAAATGCAATCCATTACGGACGAGGGAATCACTTATACACAAGAGAAAGATATTTGTGAAGCACTAAATAAGAATTTCCAATTAGTTTTTACAGAAGAAAAAATTTTTGAGAGGGACTATGTGGAACATTCATGTCCACATATACTACCAGATATACAAATAGCAGAAAAAGTAATACAGGAGGAGTTAAGTAAATTAGACAGAGGAAAAGCAAGTGGTCCTGATGAAATTTCATGTTGGGTGCTACGAGAATGTGCAAAGGAGTTAAGTAAACCATTATTTTTAATTTTCAAGAAATCCTTGAGTCAAAGTAAACTGCCTGATATTTGGAAAAAAGCAAATATTGTCCCCTTATTCAAGAAAGGAAATAGACAAAATCCACTCAACTACCGACCAGTATCACTGACCAGTGTTGTAAGCAAGGTATTAGAAAAGCTTATAAGAAAAGCTTGGATAAATCATCTAGAAGAACACAGTATGATAACAGAAAGACAGTTTGGTTTCAGAAAAGGAAAGTCATGTGTAACTAATCTGTTGAGCTACTATGACAGAGTAACAAACACAATGCAGGAAAGAGAAGGATGGGTGGACAGTATCTATTTAGATTTCAAGAAAGCTTTTGACACAGTACCACACCAAAGACTTTTATGGAAACTGTACCATCAAGGAGGAATTCGAGGCAAACTGTTTTGTTAGATGCAAGATTTTCTCATAAAAAGAGAAATGAGAACAGTACTAAGAGGAAACTACTCATCATGGAAAGAAGTGACTAGTGGAGTACCACAGGGTTCAGTGCTGGCACCAATCATGTTTTTAGTGTATATAAATGATATAAACAGTAACACTGGAAATGAGAGCTATCTGAATATGTTTGCAGATGATGCAAAAATACAAAGGATAATTACTAACACAGACTCTTGTAAAGAGCTATAAGAAGAATTAAATAAACTTCGTGAATGGAGTAATACATGGCAAATGGAATTCAATGTGGACAAGTATCATGTAATCAAGTTTGGTAAAAGTGGAAAAAGACCTGATTGGGATTATAAGTTAGGAAATAAAACCCTATACACATTAGAAAGAGAGAAGGACCTAGGTGTGATTATCAATAACAGACTATCTCTGGCTGACCACATCAGCGAGAAGGTACGGAACATGTATACACTGCTTGCAAATATGAGAATAGCATTCACATAAATAAATGAAGACATGCTAAGAAGGATAATAACATCATTCATTAGACCAACCCTGGAATATGCATCAGTAGTCTGGAGTCCTCATCTCAAAAAACACATAGACAAGATTGGAAAAGTTCAAAGGGCCGCTACAAGATGGATCCGAAGCTTAAGGGACCTAAGCTACGAAGAAGGACTAAATAAACTAAATCTACCAACACTACAGGAGAGAAGGAAAAGAGGTGACATGATAATGCTATATAAGTGCATATCAGGGAAGGAGAAAATAGACATAAATGATTACTTAACATATGGAAAAGCACCAGCAAAAGGACACTGCAAAAAACTGCATAAGAAGAGAGGTGATAAAGACTTAAGGAAATTCAGTTTCCCAAACACAGCAATTGATCAATGGAATGCACTACAGAATGAAATAGTGTGTGCCAAAACAATTCACAAATTTAAGGATATGTACGATAAATATTGTTTTAGACACGGGACAGTACGAGCTTGACTCATTCCTGTAAAGATACAATTAGCTAAGTACACACACACACACACACACACACAGGAGAGATATCCAATGACATACAAAACTTAGAGGAATACAATATATGGAGAAGAGACAGAAATTTTAAAAAAGGAGGAGGAATTATAATATTAACTAAGAAAAATCTAAAAGTCAATGAAATAAAACTAGATATACCATCACCAGTAGAACTGATTGCAGTAGAGATCAACACATCTGAAGGTAAAGTAATTGTAGCCAATTTGTACATGCCACCCAGATCAAACACATGGGAAAGAGATGAATATGAGGACCTGGCAGAGAGTACAATTCAGAGTTTAAGATCATTACTATTTAAAATGGAATAGAAATCAGAAAGAATTATACTAACTGGGGATTTCAGTACAAATATAAATTGGAATACTCTAGATAAAATTAGCCAAGAAAGCTGTTGGGACCAAAAGCTCCTGGATCTCGTACAAGAGTTCTTCCTAACGCAACATGTGAGGGAAACCACCAGAAAAAGAGGACTTGATGTACCTTCAGTGCTAGATCTAATATTTACTAGGCAAGAAAATGATATTGACAGTTTAATATATCACCCACCACTCGGCAAAAGCGATCATGCAGTACTAAACTATAACTTCAGGATAGCATATGACATAGTAAACAGCAATGACAGTTACAAAATGAGCCTAAACTATAAAAAGGAAAATTATCAAGACCTAAAGAAGTATTTTTTAGAAGATGATTGGGAAAATGAGCTTTGAGGACAAGATTTAAATGCTGTATATAAAAAATTCTGTGAATTTTATGAAATAGGAGTCCAGATGTACATCCCACAGCACAAAGAAGCAGATAAGAAAATACAGAAATGGTTCAATACAGAATGTAAAAAATCAAAAGGAAGAAGAGATTTGTTGTGGAATAGATACAGAAGACATAATAGTGAAAGGGCGTTTAATAATTACTAACAGGCAAGAAACGATTATACAAGAATAAGGAGGGAAGCCCAAAAACAGTTTGAGAAGGATATAATAAATAAAAGAAGTGATCAACCAAAACTGTTTTACAGTTATATCAGAAGCAAAACCAAAGTAAAAGATATAATACAATCAATTACGGACGAGGGAATCACTGATACACAAGAGAAGATATTTGTGAAGCACTAAATAAGAATTTCCAATTAGTTTTTACAGAAGAAAAAATTTTTGAGAGGGACTATGTGGAACATGCATGTCCACACATACTACCAGATATACAAATAGCAGAAAAAGTAATACGGGAGGAGTTAAGTAGATTAGACAGAGGAAAAGCAAGTGGTCCTGATGAAATTTTATGTTGGGTACTACGAGAATGTGCAAAGGAGTTAAGTAAACCATTAATTTTAATTTTCAAGAAATCCTTGAGTCAAGGTTAACTACCTGATATTTGGAAAAAAGCAAATATTGTCCCCTTATTCAAGAAAGGAAATAGACAAAATCCACTCAACTACCGACCAGTATCACTGACCAGTGTTGTAAACAAGGTATTAGAAAAGCTTATAAGAAAAGCTTGGGTAAATCATCTAGAAGAACACAGTATGATAACAGAAAGACAGTTTGGTTTCAGAAAAGGAAAATCATGTGTTACTAATCTGTTGAGCTACTATGACAGAGTAACAGACACAATACCGGAAAGGGAAGGATGGGTGGACAGTATCTATTTAGATTTCAAGAAAGCTTTGACACAGTACCACACCAAAGACTTTTATGGAAACTGTACCATCAAGGAGGAATTCGAGGCAAACTGTTTTGTTGGATGCAAGACTTTCTCATAAAAAGAGAAATGAGAACAGAACTAAGAGGAAACTACTCATCATGGAAAGAAGTGACTAGTGGAGTACCACAGGGTTCAGTGCTGGCACCAATCATGTTTTTAGGGTATATAAATGATATAAACAATAACACTGGAAATGAGAGCTATCTGAATATGTTTGCAGATGATGCAAAAATACAAAGGAGAATTACTAACAGAGACTCTTTTAAAAAGCTACAAGAAGATTTAAATAAACTTCATGAATGGAGTAGTACATGGCAAATGGAATTCAATGTGGACAAGTGTCATGTAATCAAGTTTGGTAAAAGTGGAAAAAGACCTGATTGGGATTATAAGTTAGGAAATAAAACCCTATACACATCAGAAAGAGAGAAAGACCTAGGTGTGATTATCAATAACAGACTATCTCCGGCTGACCACATCAGCAAGAAGGTACGGAACATGTATACACTGCTTGCAAATATGAGAATAGCATTCACATACATAAATGAAGACATGCTAAGAAGGATAATAACATCATTCATTAGACCAACCCTGGAATATGCATCAGTAGTCTGGAGTCCTCATCTCAAAAGCACATATACAAGATTGAAAAAGTTCAAAGGGGCGCTACAAGATGGATACCAAGCTTAAGGGACCTAAGCTACGAAGAAAGACTAAATAAACTGAATCTACCAACACTACAGGAGAGAAGGAAAAGAGGTGACATGATAATGCTATATAAGTGCATATCAGGGAAGGAGAAAATAGACATAAATGATTACTTAACATATGGAAAAGCATCAGCAAGAGGACACTCCAAAAAACTGCATAAGAAGAGAGGTGATAAAGACTTAAGGAAATTCAGTTTCCCAAACACAGCAATTGATCAATGGAATGCACTACAGAATGAAATAGTGTGTGCCAAAACAATTCACAAATTTAAGGATATGTACGATAAATATGGTTTTAGACACGGGACAGTACGAGCTTGACTCATTCCTGTAAAGATACAATTAGCTAAGTACACACACACACACACACACACAGGAGAGATATCCAATGACATACAAAACTTAGAGGAATACAATATATGGAGAAGAGACAGAAATTTTAAAAAAGGAGGAGGAATTATAATATTAACTAAGAAAAATCTAAAAGTCAATGAAATAAAACTAGATATACCATCACCAGTAGAACTGATTGCAGTAGAGATCAACACATCTGAAGGTAAAGTAATTGTAGCCAATTTGTACATGCCACCCAGATCAAACACATGGGAAAGAGATGAATATGAGGACCTGGCAGAGAGTACAATTCAGAGTTTAAGATCATTACTATTTAAAATGGAATAGAAATCAGAAAGAATTATACTAACTGGGGATTTCAGTACAAATATAAATTGGAATACTCTAGATAAAATTAGCCAAGAAAGCTGTTGGGACCAAAAGCTCCTGGATCTCGTACAAGAGTTCTTCCTAACGCAACATGTGAGGGAAACCACCAGAAAAAGAGGACTTGATGTACCTTCAGTGCTAGATCTAATATTTACTAGGCAAGAAAATGATATTGACAGTTTAATATATCACCCACCACTCGGCAAAAGCGATCATGCAGTACTAAACTATAACTTCAGGATAGCATATGACATAATAAACAGCAATGACAGTTACAAAATGAGCCTAAACTATAAAAAGGAAAATTATCAAGACCTAAAGAAGTATTTCTTAGAAGATGATTGGGAAAATGAGCTTTGAGGACAAGATTTAAATGCTGTACATAAAAAATTCTGTGAATTTTATGAAATAGGAGTCCAGATGTACATCCCACAGCACAAAGAAGCAGATAAGAAAATACAGAAATGGTTCAATACAGAATGTAAAAAATCAAAAGAAAGAAGAGATTTGTTGTGGAATAGATACAGAAGACACAATAGTGAAAGGGCGTATAATAATTACAAACAGGCAAGAAACGATTATACGAGAATAAGGAGTGAAGCCCAAAAACAGTTTGAGGAGGATATAATAAATAAAAGTAGTGATCAACCAAAGCTATTTTACAGCTATATCAGAAGCAAAACCAAAGTAAAAGGAAAAATGCAATCCATTACGGACGAGGGAATCACTTATACACAAGAGAAAGATATTTGTGAAGCACTAAATAAGAATTTCCAATTAGTTTTTACAGAAGAAAAAATTTTTGAGAGGGACTATGTGGAACATTCATGTCCACATATACTACCAGATATACAAATAGCAGAAAAAGTAATACAGGAGGAGTTAAGTAAATTAGACAGAGGAAAAGCAAGTGGTCCTGATGAAATTTCATGTTGGGTGCTACGAGAATGTGCAAAGGAGTTAAGTAAACCATTATTTTTAATTTTCAAGAAATCCTTGAGTCAAAGTAAACTGCCTGATATTTGGAAAAAAGCAAATATTGTCCCCTTATTCAAGAAAGGAAATAGACAAAATCCACTCAACTACCGACCAGTATCACTGACCAGTGTTGTAAGCAAGGTATTAGAAAAGCTTATAAGAAAAGCTTGGATAAATCATCTAGAAGAACACAGTATGATAACAGAAAGACAGTTTGGTTTCAGAAAAGGAAAGTCATGTGTAACTAATCTGTTGAGCTACTATGACAGAGTAACAAACACAATGCAGGAAAGAGAAGGATGGGTGGACAGTATCTATTTAGATTTCAAGAAAGCTTTTGACACAGTACCACACCAAAGACTTTTATGGAAACTGTACCATCAAGGAGGAATTCGAGGCAAACTGTTTTGTTAGATGCAAGATTTTCTCATAAAAAGAGAAATGAGAACAGTACTAAGAGGAAACTACTCATCATGGAAAGAAGTGACTAGTGGAGTACCACAGGGTTCAGTGCTGGCACCAATCATGTTTTTAGTGTACATAAATGATATAAACAGTAACACTGGAAATGAGAGCTATCTGAATATGTTTGCAGATGATGCAAAAATACAAAGGATAATTACTAACACAGACTCTTGTAAAGAGCTATAAGAAGAATTAAATAAACTTCGTGAATGGAGTAATACATGGCAAATGGAATTCAATGTGGACAAGTATCATGTAATCAAGTTTGGTAAAAGTGGAAAAAGACCTGATTGGGATTATAAGTTAGGAAATAAAACCCTATACACATTAGAAAGAGAGAAGGACCTAGGTGTGATTATCAATAACAGACTATCTCTGGCTGACCACATCAGCGAGAAGGTACGGAACATGTATACACTGCTTGCAAATATGAGAATAGCATTCACATAAATAAATGAAGACATGCTAAGAAGGATAATAACATCATTCATTAGACCAACCCTGGAATATGCATCAGTAGTCTGGAGTCCTCATCTCAAAAAACACATAGACAAGATTGAAAAAGTTCAAAGGGCCGCTACAAGATGGATCCGAAGCTTAAGGGACCTAAGCTACGAAGAAGGACTAAATAAACTAAATCTACCAACACTACAGGAGAGAAGGAAAAGAGGTGACATGATAATGCTATATAAGTGCATATCAGGGAAGGAGAAAATAGACATAAATGATTACTTAACATATGGAAAAGCACCAGCAAAAGGACACTGCAAAAAACTGCATAAGAAGAGAGGTGATAAAGACTTAAGGAAATTCAGTTTCCCAAACACAGCAATTGATCAATGGAATGCACTACAGAATGAAATAATGTGTGCCAAAACAATTCACAAATTTAAGGATATGTACGATAAATATGGTTTTAGACACGGGACAGTACGAGCTTGACTCATTCCTGTAAAGATACAATTAGCTAAGTACACACACACACACACACACACACAGGAGAGATATCCAATGACATACAAAACTTAGAGGAATACAATATATGGAGAAGAGACAGAAATTTTAAAAAAGGAGGAGGAATTATAATAATAACTAAGAAAAATCTAAAAGTCAATGAAATAAAACTAGATATACCATCACCAGTAGAACTGATTGCAGTAGAGATCAACACATCTGAAGGTAAAGTAATTGTAGCCAATTTGTACATGCCACCCAGATCAAACACATGGGAAAGAGATGAATATGAGGACCTGGCAGAGAGTACAATTCAGAGTTTAAGATCATTACTATTTAAAATGGAATAGAAATCAGAAAGAATTATACTAACTGGGGATTTCAGTACAAATATAAATTGGAATACTCTAGATAAAATTAGCCAAGAAAGCTGTTGGGACCAAAAGCTCCTGGATCTCGTACAAGAGTTCTTCCTAACGCAACATGTGAGGGAAACCACCAGAAAAAGAGGACTTGATGTACCTTCAGTGCTAGATCTAATATTTACTAGGCAAGAAAATGATATTGACAGTTTAATATATCACCCACCACTCGGCAAAAGCGATCATGCAGTACTAAACTATAACTTCAGGATAGCATATGACATAGTAAACAGCAATGACAGTTACAAAATGAGCCTAAACTATAAAAAGGAAAATTATCAAGACCTAAAGAAGTATTTCTTAGAAGATGATTGGGAAAATGAGCTTTGAGGACAAGATTTAAATGCTGTATATAAAAAATTCTGTGAATTTTATGAAATAGGAGTCCAGATGTACATCCCACAGCACAAAGAAGCAGATAAGAAAATACAGAAATGGTTCAATACAGAATGTAAAAAATCAAAAGGAAGAAGAGATTTGTTGTGGAATAGATACAGAAGATATAATAGTGAAAGGGCGTTTAATAATTACCAACAGGCAAGAAACGATTATACAAGAATAAGGAGGGAAGCCCAAAAACAGTTTGAGAAGGATATAATAAATAAAAGAAGTGATCAACCAAAGCTGTTTTACAGTTATATCAGAAGCAAAACCAAAGTAAAAGATATAATACAATCAATTACGGACGAGGGAATCACTGATACACAAGAGAAAGATATTTGTGAAGCACTAAATAAGAATTTCCAATTAGTTTTTACAGAAGAAAAAATTTTGAGAGGGACTATGTGGAACATGCATGTCCACACATACTACCAGATATACAAATAGCAGAAAAAGTAATACGGGAGGAGTTAAGTAGATTAGACAGAGGAAAAGCAAGTGGTCCTGATGAAATTTTATGTTGGGTACTACGAGAATGTGCAAAGGAGTTAAGTAAACCATTAATTTTAATTTTCAAGAAATCCTTGAGTCAAGGTAAACTACCTGATATTTGGAAAAAAGCAAATATTGTCCCCTTATTCAAGAAAGGAAATAGACAAAATCCACTCAACTACCGACCAGTATCACTGACCAGTGTTGTAAACAAGGTATTAGAAAAGCTTATAAGAAAAGCTTGGGTAAATCATCTAGAAGAACACAGTATGATAACAGAAAGACAGTTTGGTTTCAGAAAAGGAAAATCATGTGTTACTAATCTGTTGAGCTACTATGACAGAGTAACAGACACAATACCGGAAAGGGAAGGATGGGTGGACAGTATCTATTTAGATTTCAAGAAAGCTTTTGACACAGTACCACACCAAAGACTTTTATGGAAACTGTACCATCAAGGAGGAATTCGAGGCAAACTGTTTTGTTGGATGCAAGACTTTCTCATAAAAAGAGAAATGAGAACAGAACTAAGAGGAAACTACTCATCATGGAAAGAAGTGACTAGTGGAGTACCACAGGGTTCAGTGCTGGCACCAATCATGTTTTTAGGGTATATAAATGATATAAACAATAACACTGGAAATGAGAGCTATCTGAATATGTTTGCAGATGATGCAAAAATACAAAGGAGAATTACTAACAGAGACTCTTTTAAAAAGCTACAAGAAGATTTAAATAAACTTCATGAATGGAGTAGTACATGGCAAATGGAATTCAATGTGGACAAGTGTCATGTAATCAAGTTTGGTAAAAGTGGAAAAAGACCTGATTGGGATTATAAGTTAGGAAATAAAACCCTATACACATCAGAAAGAGAGAAAGACCTAGGTGTGATTATCAATAACAGACTATCTCCGGCTGACCACATCAGCGAGAAGGTACGGAACATGTATACACTGCTTGCAAATATGAGAATAGCATTCACATACATAAATGAAGACATGCTAAGAAGGATAATAACATCATTCATTAGACCAACCCTGGAATATGCATCAGTAGTCTGGAGTCCTCATCTCAAAAAGCACATATACAAGATTGAAAAAGTTCAAAGGGGCGCTACAAGATGGATACCAAGCTTAAGGGACCTAAGCTACGAAGAAAGACTAAATAAACTGAATCTACCAACACTACAGGAGAGAAGGAAAAGAGGTGACATGATAATGCTATATAAGTGCATATCAGGGAAGGAGAAAATAGACATAAATGATTACTTAACATATGGAAAAGCATCAGCAAGAGGACACTGCAAAAAACTGCATAAGAAGAGAGGTGATAAAGACTTAAGGAAATTCAGTTTCCCAAACACAGCAATTGATCAATGGAATGCACTACCGAATGAAATAGTGTGTGCCAAAACAATTCACAAATTTAAGGATATGTACGATAAATATGGTTTAAGACACGGGACAGTACGAGCCTGACTCATTCCTGTAAAGATACAATTAGGTAAGAACAATTAGGTAAGAACACACACACACACACACACACACACAAGAAAAATACGTGGATATGGATATGGAAACAAATCATAGGAGGAGAAAAGGGGTGTACTGATGAAGAGAGAGAGAGAGAGAGAGAGAGAGCACCGGTGGGAGATAGGAGACAAAGACAGGGCTCGCTCAGGTCACCACAGGGCAGGTGAGGGTAAGAGATAAACGGACGAAGGCGGGGCTGCCGGAAATCAAGTGTGCAGAGTGAACTGCACCTATTTCCTTTGTGTAATAAATCTATTTCCATACTCATGAAATGTGATTATAGAAGATGACTAACAATCTGTTGTCGGATGAGAACGAGGAAGCATAATGTTCAAATATTGTGGGTGATGTATCGGGGTTGTCACTTAAGCAGGGTTAAGTTTCAGATTTCCTGCAATCCTCGCATTCCTTTGATAATGTATTGTACGGAAGACATGGATATGGATGAGTTATGTTCAAGTCATATAAGCACACATGCATATGGTTAGGATAACAGCTGGCTAAAATGCCGTCATTATTAAACTGTGGTGGGGGAGGCGGTGGCTCAATCGGTAGAGAGGTGGCCTGCAGTCCTAACGGACCCAGGTTCGAATCCCGGCTGGGGCAGGGAACAGTTTAAGGATTTGAATTTCATTAAATCAGAGTTTACTGATCTACCAGAAGACCCGCCGACATGTCGTAAAAATACCCCCGCTAATACCAATACACCAGTCCTGTATGAGACAGCCCTAGCATGTATTCAATATGGACGGTGGGTGTTAGCGCCGAAGTGGTGACATGTAGAGGTGTATGGTATGTAGGAGGACTGCTGGGCCTTGATAGTAGGCTGTGAAGCCTATGCCCAGAGTCGGACACATAATATATATATATATATATATATATATATATATATATATATATATATATATATATATATATATAGTTTCAATAAAGCGGGGTCAAGGTTCAGGTAAATTATCCTGCCTTCCTCAGATTCATTTGAAGCTGTACAGTACTGAATATAATAAGCTTGGATATGGATTACAGGGTTGTGGTCAAGTCATATAGACACAACTGTACATGGGATAACAGCTAGCTGTAAATCGCGAAATGAATGAAAAGTCTCATTATACTTTTTTTTTTTTTTTTTAATGAAAGGCATATGAACCAAGGGCCGTGGTGGCTCAGTGGTAAACGACTGAATGTTGACATAGTGCATCGAGGGTTTTTTATAATTTTGTTTTATGATTGATATTTTTATTACAAACTCGTGTCATTTCCCTGAGGAAAATGACATAAGTTCATTTTCCTCGGGAAAATTACACGAGTTCGAAGAACCTGAAATGTTTATATATATATATATATATATATATATATATATATATATATATATATATATATATATATATATATATATATATATAATTTCTTAGTTATTATTTATTTACTTTTTATACACTCAGACTCTCCTAGCCATTAAAATATAACGTAGAACACAGCATGTGTTGCAACAGTATGGTTGGAGGTAGAATACTCCCGTCACTGCCTGGTACATCCACCCTCCATCGTGAATGGCAGGTGACTGATCACTGACCAGGAAGACTGTGAGAAGGGGTTGACAGGTGTCGCCGTGACCTACAATCTGTCCCACTTTGGGAAGTAGATCCGGGCCAGATGTGGGTATATTGCACGCTTTCAGGAATGTCCAGATATGGGTGTTTCGAAGCTTACGGGTTAAACTTACAATTACTAAAAATCATGCATTTTGATTTATCTTGATTAATAAGCATATTATGTTCAGCAATCTTTGTACAGAGCATACTACAGTATATAGGGCATTCATATCTTTTTGTGAAGAAGCCAACAGAACCAGGTCGTCAGCATATGCTACAATATTTACTTTCCAAAAGCCAAAGTGCAGCCAGTCTCCATATCTTCAATCTCTTTAAAAATATCATTAATATAAAAACTAAAAAGGAATGGAGAAAGAAGACAACCCTGCCTAACACCATTCTCAGTATAACAGTATGAGCTCATACAGTTCTGCCATTTAATATTTGCTTTCTGGTTTCTTAAATAATGTAAAATAATAAGAACTATATCAGGAGGAAGACCTGAATATAAAAGCTTGTTCCCAAATACAAAATGATTATTTCTATCAAAAGCTTTACTCAGGTCCACTACTGTGGCAAAACCTGCTTGTTTCATCTTGGCATATTTAAACATAACTTCTTTCAATAAAAAACATGCATCTGTAGTTGAGCAACCACTTTTAAAGCCAAATTGTCTGTAATCAATACTGAGCCTTTCCTTCAGTATATCCAAAATATGAGATTCAAATATTTTTAGTAAACATGATGGCTGCATTACTGGCCTGTAGTTTGAGGACTCGGTAACATTTTTGTTATCCTTTGGCATGGGCTTAATATTGTCTTTTAATCATTCTTCAGGCAGATAACTGTGACTCTAATATGAGTTGTGGTAATAGTAGTAGTAGTAGTAGTAGTAATAATAATAATAATAATAATAATAGTAATAGTAGTAATGGTAGGATAGTAGTAGTGTCAGTAGTAACAGTAGTAGGGTAGTAATAGTAGCAGTGGTGGTAGTAGTAGTACGATTGTAGTAGTAGTGATAGCAGCAGTGGTGGTAGTAGTAGTAGTATTTGTAGTAGTTGTAGTGATACCCAGACTTCTACTGGCACTGCAGCGCTAGAATCGAATGACAATGCAAGCCAAATATACATCTCCGTGTGTGTGTGTGTGTGTGTGTGTGGTGTAAGGCATTGGTGGAGGTATGGTGAAGCGGTGGTGATATGAGACAAGGCGTATGGGGCCGTGGGTGGGCTGAGCCAGCCTGCCTCAAAGTTGTTGCCATAGTAACTGCACTCACAACCTATCTCATGCCACACTTTTAAAAAATCTACACGGAAATGGTGTTTGTGGTGGATTGCGGTCTTCTGGAAGTGTTATTACTGTGGAGGGCTGGTATGAGCTGTCACGGGGTTTTTAAAAATATCGCTGTGTTTTTAAAAATAAATGCTTAAATATTTTTTGATATTATTATTCAATAATATTGAAGAGCAGAGACAATGATTGTCTTGCTAAATCGAGCAACGATTCTCTAAGAACGAGAATTTATAAACTTTCTCAACAGTACACAGCAGAGACTAATTACTCACAATTGCTGAATTACTGTACTGTTAGCCTCTGGAGAAAGTTACTTCACCCCTGACAATAAATAACTAATACTAATAATAATAATCAGGTCCTTGCTGATGCTTAACTCCTATGGCACAACGGATTTTAAATTAATACAACAAGACTGGTCTAAGTACCAGTTATGAATAGTAAAACGTCTATGCAAGCTAGGAGCTATGTGGGAAATAAGCTTAATTATGGAGAAATGAAACAAGAGTTTACTTTACATTAAGCTCAAGAAAAAGAACTGTTAAATTTATTGATTACAAAAATAAATTTAACGTTACATTTCAAATCAAATCAATGAGACCGCACTCACTCACTCACACAAAAGCTAAATACTTACGCCTAGGAAAAAACACCTTAATTAAACTCTTAAAACTAGGATTATACAAAAAGGAAATACCGGTCGATGAATGCTATGTATCACCTGGGGGGTGGGAGTACTGGACAACTGTACTAGTGGAGCTTGGGTGCTAGCTGACCTCTCACACTTCTTGAGCACAGGACCTCTCTCCGTCACAACAAACACTCGACTGCCTAAGTCGTGGGAACAAAAGGGAGCAGTAGGCCGCATTTATCTAACGGTCAAAAGCACGTAGGGGCGAACAATAAAGAACAATAGTATCGCTAAGTACAACACTTAGTGAAGTGCATTAAATCGGTCACTTTTGAAAACAGTGACGAATGTTTTGGAAAGTATACCCCGAAATGGAGGGAGAAACGGTTAGCTGAGCGATAAATAGTGAGTTTTCCACTAATAGTTCGTGGCTTCTCACAAAAGGGAAATGTCGCGAATTGATTCGTGACATTACGCCCTTACAAAATTAAATTTTTTCCTTATGGGAAAAACTTTGTGGATATATATATATATATATATATATATATATATATATATATATATGTGTGTACACATCCTAACTCAGTCACACAAGATTCACACTGTGGTGTGTGTGCTATCCTGCTACAGGAGAAAGTCGCAGTCGCCAGTGAGCGAAAAAACCTCGTATTTACGTTAATAGAAGCAAGCTTGAGGGAAAAACTCCATGACGACGGTGAAAATCCTGTACTCAGGTCAAACTGAGCGAAAAGTCGCTACATTTACACTGACAACTAATTGTTGTGTAGTGTGATGTCTGTAATACATGGTGTAGGTGTGACAGTTGTAGTGTAACTGTATCTACGTGTAAAATGACACAGTAAATAATATGGCGACGACGAAGGCAGAGGAGAAGAGGTGGCAGCATGCGGCAGACGATCAGCTGGTCCGCACAGCAAAACTGCTACACCCATTGCTGAACCTGCAAAACCAATTAAGGTGGAGCATCAAAAGTGTCAGTGAGACAAAATTCTTATTAAGTTACAATTACTCTCTCTGCCTAGCAATCAGTACATGCTACGAAAAATACGCTCTGGCCGAAAAATACAAGTGACATCCTAAGCTTCGTACATTCGAGGTCGCCATTAATTACAGCACACGATTAGTGTCGACAAGTTGAGAATCCTTGCGCAAACTCGGGTCTTCCATAGCCTCGAACCGCACACGGGTCCTCAACCTGTGCCTTAACCTACAGTACTTATATTAATATTGGGAAGCTGAGAATCCTTGTGCAAACTTGGGTCTTCCATAGCCTCAAGTCGCCTCTGTGGAGTTCTCACTTCCCCCTTAACCTACAGTACTTATATTAGCATCGGGGAGCTGAGAATCCTTGTGCAAACTTGGGTCTTCCATAGCCTCAAGTCGCCTCTGCGGAGTCTCTCGAACTTCCCCCTTAACCTACGGTACTTAATATTAGTATCGGGGAGCTGAGAATCCTTGTGCAAACTCGGGTCTTCCATAGCTTCGAGTCGCCTCTGCGGAGTTCTCTCTCGAACTTCCCCCTTAACCTACAGTACTTAATATTAGTATTGGGGAGCTGAGAATCCTTGCGCAATCTCGGGTCTTCCATAGCCTCGAGTCGCCTCTCAACTTCCCCCTTAACCTACGGTACATAATATGTATGTACAGGCCCTGGACATAATGTGTCCTGTGGGGCCAACAAGTGAGACGTCAGGTCTACACTCACTTCACCACTACCCTGTCTCTCAACTGACTCAGAGATTACAGGCGTGGTTATAAACGGCACAGAAAGGGCATATCCCTGATTAGTGGTGTTACTTTGACACACACTGCAGGAACAGACAAAACTAGTTATGTCCCGTCCCATCCCTGGCCAGAAAAAGTCAGCTCGGATATGGCCCTGGGTCTTCCTTTTGCCCATGTGACCTCCTGAGGCTGAACAATGACCCCATTCTAACACTGCTTGGCGGTACTTGGCGGGGACGACAAACTGCAGTCGAACCTCTCCCTCGGGTGTTCATGACTCACGGTAGAGCCGTCCTTGTTTGCGAAGGAACTTGGCTCGACCTCCCCGTGAATACTTTATCACTCGACCCTTTTGTTTGTTCCGCACGGCAGCAAGTGTCGGGTCAGAATGTTGTTCTTGCACAACAAGTTGACTACACATCAGATCTTGCGGCGATTCAATGATCACTGGGGTGACACAATCTGGAGCCTCAGCCATGGCTTGTGTTACCGCAGCAGCCGAAGTCTGAGTAGCGTCATCATCGGAGCAACTATCCTTGACTCCTTGAATTTTGCCTACTATAAGGTCAAATAGAGGCTCTGGCATGACAACTGCAAGTGTCGTACCAGTATAAAATGGAGATGCCACATGGATACATGCCTCAGGGAACAATCTCACTGATCCATCAATAAGGTTTGCATGGATCTGTCGACCTGTATACTGCTCAGGCCGAACTAGACTCTGCTTGACAGAGCAACCTGAGGAACCATTATCTCTCAGGACCTTCACAGGAATGTCTCCCACAAACCCTTGCTGAACAAGGAAGGTACTGTCACCTGTGGGAGGGCCTGTGGAGGAAGCAGCTAGCCACTCATGAGTCTGCTGAATTGATGCGGCGAACATTGTGCCTTGAGAATTACATACTTGGGAAGATGGAACATTGGCCATCTGTGGAGGGGGGTTCACTGTCACTGTGGGACTAGTGAACTGTGGGGGAGTACCCACACTGGTAGGGACGTGACCACCGTGCTGCTGCTGAGGAATGAAGGCTGCGTTCTCTTCCTGCCTCTTTTGAGCTGGTGGTGAAAAGGTTTGTCCCGACGGTCGGTTGCGTGGCTGATACTGCTGCTGGTTAGGGTACCTGTTGTACCTCTTCTACTCAGGTTTCTGAGTGTTTTGCCCCTGGTCCTTCCACTGCGGTTTTGGACCTTGGCCATTATTCTGAGAATGGCATTCTTGCTGGGGTTCAGTCTGAGACGGCTTCCCAGACTTATCAGGTTTTCTGTTCCAGGTGTTTTGCTTACGAGTTTGATACCCGTACGCAGTAAAGAATGCGTCAGCCTTTTCTGCCATTTGGCTGGCATCTTTCACCTGGCAGATCTTAAGCTGTGCTATGAGCTCAGCAGGCCACGACCTCTCTAGCTGTGTACGCAGCATAAGGTCAATTATCCCCTCACGCGTGGAAGGAGCGTCATCTTTCTCCATCCACTCATTTAAGTAAGCTGTGAGACGATCAAGGAACTGAACAGCTGTCTCCTTGTCTTGGAGATGAGCTCGCATGAACTGAACTTTGGCGTCGTCTACTGTGAGACCATACGCCTGAATGAGTGCAGCTTTCATCATCTCATATGTGAGATTGTCTCCACGAATTCTGTGGAGAATATCGAGGGCAGGGCCCTCAAATAAACTAAGGAATTGGATCCGCTTAGCTGCCTCATCCAGTTGATACATGTCTGCCATGTCCTCAAAACGAGCTATGTACGGCTCGATTCGCTCGCTTTCCTTGTATGAAGGAAGCTTGATGCGTGGGGTCGCCAGGACATGTGCAGGGAGAACGCTCGTGGAGCTTGGACCAACTGCACCAGACGTGTCTGAAGCCAAGGAATCTCGCTTGAGCTTCAGCACTTCAAGTTCATGTTTTTCGCGTGCTTCTCGCTCGGCACGTTCGTGTTCTTGTTCTCTCTCTCGTTCCTCACGCTGTTCTCGCTCGTATTCCCGTTGTTCCCGCTCTTTTTCTAACTCGAGCTCGCGTTGTTTCTGCTCGTGTTCGCGCTCTTGTCGCTCTTGTTCATATGCACGCTCTCTTTCACGTTCCTCACGCTGTTCTCGCTTGTATTCGCGCTGAATCTTACGCTCTTCACGGGCATCATTCTCGCGCTGCTGCTCCTGATTATGCCGTGAGAGTATATACTTTTTAATTTCGGTTGGGTCTGTAAGACCCATATCTTTGGCTTCCTGTAAAAATACAGTGGTAGCCATGGCACTAATTTATTAAGCAAACCGAAATTGAGTACTGACTGCTTAGCGACGAATACTAATAAACACAAGTAAAGAATACAGACACAAGCTAGTGGTGACCAGTCTTATCTAGTTAACTGGCAAAGAATAAATAAAAAATGCGAACAACTAAGAACTCTCAATAATTAACACAATGGGTACGGCGGCTACCCAGGAGCGAATAAAATCGTCTGGTGTTACCAAGAATAAACTAGAGTTAGGTACTCTATTGATTAATAAAGCAAAAATTCACTTGCTAAATCAACGGTAACCACCAGTAAACTTGTACCTATAAACTTTAATGATAAATACCTAAATATGAATGAGTGAGCACAATCTCGTGAATAGCTTTAGAGCTAGGAGTTAATATCCTGGAATGAGGTCGCCAATTGTCACGGGGTTTTTAGAATATCACGGTGTTTTTATAATAATAAATGCTTAAATATTTTTTGATATTAATATTCAATAATATTGAAGAGCAGAGACAATGATTGTCTTGCTAAATCGAGCAACGATTCTCTAAGAACGAGAATTTATAAACTTTCTCAACAGTACACAGCAGAGACTAAATACTCACAATTGCTGAATTACTGTACTGTTAGCCTCTGGAGAAAGTTACTTCACCCCTGACAATAAATAACTAATACTAATAATAATAATCAGGTCCTTGCTGATGCTTAACTCCTATGGCACAACGGATTTTAAATTAATACAACAAGACTGGTCTAAGTACCAGTTATGAATAGTAAAACGTCTATGCAAGCTAGGAGCTATGTGGGAAATAAGCTTAATTATGGAGAAATGAAACAAGAGTTTACTTTACATTAAGCTCAAGAAAAAGAACTGTTAAATTTATTGATTACAAAAATAAATTTAACGTTACATTTCAAATCAAATCAATGAGACCGCACTCACTCACTCCCACAAAAGCTAAATACTTACGCCTAGGAAAAAACACCTTAATTAAACTCTTAAAACTAGGATTATACAAAAAGGAAATACCGGTCGATGAATGCTATGTATCACCCGGGGGGTGGGAGTACTGGGCAACTGTACTAGTGGAGCTTGGGTGCTAGCTGACCTCTCACACTTCTTGAGCACAGGACCTCTCTCCGTCACAACAAACACTCGACTGCCTAAGTCGTGGGAACAAAAGGGAGCAGTAGGCCGCATTTATCTAACGGTCAAAAGCACGCAGGGGCGAACAATAAAGAACAATAGTATCGCTCAGTACAGCACTTAGTGAAGTGCATTAAATTGGTCACTTTTGAAAACAGTGACAAATGTTTTGGAAAGTATACCCCGAAATGGAGGGAGAAACGGTTAGCTGAGCGATAAACAGTGAGTTTTCCACTAGTAGTTCGTGGCTTCTCACAAAAGGGAAATGTCGCGAATTGATTCGTGACATGAGCCGTAATTGTGCCACTGCACCTCAGCAACGCATATGGACACAGGCAAAAAACAAAAGTTGCCCTCTTTCCCCACTCTTACTACACACACTTCATGGACAATCTGAGACAATTAGCTGGAAGTCGAAGGACTTGTGAGTAATATGACACTTCTGTTTGACTCTCTCATGCACCATAAGTTTCCGACAAGTTTTGGAGCCAGACAGAAAACCAAAACCCTGCTTAGCCTGCCTCTGCTCGCATGGAAAGGAAAAAACTTCTAAGGCCAAATTTACCCTCAGAAAATGCTTATATTGCTATAAATCGTAGCCCATCATCTTCGCTGATCTTTATACTATAACATACACAAAAATAGAAGAACATAAAACAGATGAATAAAGGTGCAGAAATGAAGCGAGAATAAACCATAATTAGGTGAAAACTAGCTTCAAATAACTTACCATCATCACTGCACAAAATTTTTCCCATGACATGCGGTTGCAAAGTACATGTATATATGCAAAATTTCGTGAGCTTTCTAATGAGCCCCGTGGCTATCTGATACGCCCAATAGTTTTCAAGTAATTTAAAAAAAAATCGCCTAAAAATGTCTGATTTGTTTATCATATATTATTATTGACACTGTAACAAACATATATGTAAATTATTTTCAGTTTGTAGCACAAAGGATAAGGAAGCCCATAATATAACAGACATTGTTATAACCCTTATTGTTATTCGGAATATGAATTTTGAAAAGTTAGGGCAGGTTGTGTACGGTAACAGCACATAAGCTCGTGCCTGTATGTTTGTGTTTCGGATTTTTTTTTTCAAAATAATAATTTGTGCACATAGGTTATCTTGTTTTACAAAAGTATACATAAACAATCATCTGTTTGCTCATGCTTTCTTCGGATATTTTATGCGACCTATACTTTATGAGTATAATGCCTAAGAGAAAAACAATGAAATGCTCCACATTTTCCCTATGAGGATATATAGTAAAGACACATTTTATACCATATAATACATAATATAAAAACTAGACAGTTAAGCTAGTTACATCCTCTAGCAGTGTTGTAATGTTTCTGGAAAGTAGAAGTGGAGCTGCAGAGAGATGGAAAGGTATGATCACAGCCTATGCATGTGTGATTATTTGTGATTGTGTGTGTGTAATTCACCGGGTCGGTCACGATCACTTGATGGTCGTGATCGTCAGCTTTTTACCCTCCCGGAAAGGAGCTGAGAGCTCATATAGTCCGATCTAAGGGCAAGGCTGTGACCTTCACACACGCACACACCCGTCCCCTTGCTCAAGGGGGACAGTAACCACCCACTTCGTCAGTGAAACTTTTCGCAACCTGAGCGAGGCGCGAACTCCCGTCCACCAGTTGGCAAGCGGGAACGTTACCACTGTACCAGCGAGTGTGTTAAAAAATACAGCGAACCGGGAGACATAAAGGACCGTGAACCGGGGAAGTTTAGAACCGGGATAAGCTCATATACCTGGACATAAGTGGGTCGATCTGATATGATATACTCCCGGTCCGCCTGTTAGTAGCCTTCTCCTCCCCACCAGTGTGTGTGTGTGTGTGTGTGTGTGTGTGTGTGTGTGTGTGTGTGTGTGTGTATCTATTTGAGGTGGTGATAAGAGACAGCTGTCTCTGTTGTGATGATGGTAGTGATGGTGACAGTGGTGGTTGAGGTAGTGGTGGTGGTGGTAATAATGAAGGTGGCCTTGACTGTGGAGGGCGGAGGGAGGTTTATCATTTCGCCTCACTCTTTCTCTCTCTTCTTTCTCCTCCTCATCCCATTCACCCTCAGAATCACTCTCCCCAGATTCTTTGTCTGTGTCCTCACTTTCAGTTTCACTGACTAAATATTTCAGGCATTCTTCGTCAGATAAACCTTTCCCTGCCATCGTGGCTACTTTCAGTATTGAAAGGGAACAGTCACAAGAGGTAATAGATGTGAAATTTGGATTTTTCTGATAATATATAAAAAACACTTGTACACCTTCTTCACTGACACATTGCACTATTTAACATAGTCACTACAATACACATAAGGTATGGATGGGTGATGTAATAGATAACGAGGAATAAAATGGCCGGCCATGTGCTTTTATACCCTCCTTGCTTGACCGCCAAAAGGACACTGAGCTAATAATAGGGCACTGACCGGCACTCCTCCTTGTGACAGGCTTGTGAGTGTTGGCATATATTTCCCTCAGACCTGGCCACCCAAACCTATGACTCACCAAAAGTTGACAAATTTGATGCACTTTCAGCCACAGGAGAAGTTTCTACAGTATAATCATTTATAGGGAAACTATGTCATTGTGTCATTGGTTACTCTTCAGACTGCAAGGACTTTGACTTGTAGTGTTTCATCGTGCATGAAGGGGTTAAGTATTAGCTGGGATAAGGTTTTAAAAAAGGTGATTTTCTCTGAAATGCCCGGCTGGGAGATGGGTCGGCGAAAATATATGCCAGACGCAAGATAAGAATAAGTTAGTTTATCTCCAACAATTACTTACCCAAAATTTTGTTAATTACTGATGTTAGGCTAATTGTGCGATTTGTTATGCTACGTTTTTTATTGTTATTTAAAATGATAGGTGATATATTATATCTTATTGCTGGAATTTGTAGTAACAAATGAATTTCAGGGGAGACTAGTATGTCATAAGAAAGGTTCATATAGTCTATCTATCTATCTATTGCCAGACGCCTCAATCCCGTTTAGGGTGGCCACAAACAAATCACCTCCAAGTCGCCCTGTCCCCGGCCATTTCACTGCCCTGCTCCCAACTCACACACCCCTCTCTCATATACCTCTCCACCCCATCCCTCCATCTCATCCTCGGCCTCCCCCTCCCTCTTCCCACCTCCACCTCGCTCACATACACTCTCTTCGTCAGTCTTTCATCCTCCATCCTCTCCACATGACCAAACCACCTCAGCGTGTTCCTCATAACGCTTCCTATCACATCCACATCCACACCACAACGCTTCTTTATATCCTCATTCGTCAGCCTGTCTCCATGTGACTCCATAGGCTCCTCTTAAATAACTCATTTCCACTGCTCTCTCTCTTGACTTGTGTCCTTCCAACAACGTCCAAGCTTCACTTCCGTACGTTAGAGTTGGTATCACAATACTGTCATGTAGTAACCTTTTCACTTCCATGCTCACTTCCCTGTTTCTTATCACTGCTTTCGAAGAACCAGCAACCTTTCTTCCCTGCTGTTCCCTTTCAAGCACTTCACCCTCCAAACCTCCATCCTTACTCATCACACTACCCAAGTACTTAAACGTACTCACATTTTCCAATTCCTCACCATCCAACCTCGCTGTACATTCACTGACTTCACCTATCTCAAAGACCATCACTTTACTCTTCCCTACATTCACCTTAGATTCCATTTCTTACACACTCTTCCAAACTCATCCACCAAGCCTTGCAGCTCCCCTTCGTCTTCACTCAACAACATAGTATCATCTGCAAACAACAGTACAGGGAGTTTCCAAACACTATCCTCTCTCACCAGGGCCACTCCAACATAGGATTCCTAGAAATAGTTCATTTGCACAATTAGTTATGTACAGTATATTGTACTCATAAACAGCGAACTGCTTATGTCTTAGACAGTGCAACTTCCTGTCAGGATTTGAAAATTATCTTGACACAATAGGGAGTAGTCATGACTTAGTTGGCATTGCAAGCTCAAAATAGATTTGCTGTTGTAAGACGGTGTATATTTAGGTATTCCCATTTTGCTTTAAGAGCAGCATGTAATTAATTGGAGGACGTGGGAAATTTATTCATGTTATAAACAGTCACTCTCATCGGCTAAAAGTGATTCAGGGCATAAAAATATACGAAGCTCATAGTTTGCCTTCTGCTACTAAAGATAAACTTTGATGTTTTATCTGGACCAACATCAAACAGTTTTTAATCTGCAGAAGGAATCCTACACAGTCACAGGGTAAAATAGAAATTGCATTGTTAATATTTTCATTCTCTGTTGGTTAATAATCACTGGGACTATCACTTCGATCCTTGCTATTTATATAATTTTGCTTAATAGCCTGTGCTTTTCAGAGTCAGTGTTTTCTCATTCCTGCCCTTTAGTGACCCAGACGATGTACCGCAGCGAGTGGCCACGTGGACCGTTGGAGCTGGCCTCACTCTCATCTCCCCACCCAACCTCTTTCCTCCAAAATTTTCATGGTACGCTGGCCATCGCCATGGCACCAGTGCAAATGCACCAGGCACTTTTTCATTCAAAAATTTTGCAGCTTTCACCTCAAATGATACACAATTTATTTTCATAATTAACGAACATAGCTGAATGTCTCTTTGTTAGGCTATAATTAAAATTTTCGTTCATTACAGGTTGCAGGCATTTAATTTCTTATAGATTCTGCAGATTTCATTCAAGCTGCTTTACAGACATTTTGTATAATGGACAAAAATGTCAAAAAAAAAAAAAATGTTAAGAGATTATTAACCACTTCAGTTCGATGATGTATACTTTCTTGTTATTGTTTCCGACAGTTTTCTTGAATTTTTTGGAATATTAAAGTTACTGCCACCTTCACCTCCTGGGGGCTGTCCTAAGCTGAGTATAATTGTCTGGCAGCAACAAGAGTGAATTATAATACGTCATAGGACTGAAGGCGATAAGACATCTATCCGTCACAGGTTCCCCCACCATCCCCACATAGTCATAACTGCAGAAGAGTATCCGTCAAATGTAGCAGTGATGGTGGACGACCCCTCATCGCCCGGGGGCAGACGACTCACATTCAGAGGACCTGCTAGCAAGACGGTTGATTTTCTCTCCAGGAAACTGAATTTTAGGTAGGTTGTCAGACAGGTGGCTTTTTAATGTATTCAAATATGCACAGTGCAATAAAGATATAATGAGGTGAAAGCTGAGTGTTGGCTGACGGTGGTGGATGGAGGCACTGGTAGAACATGAATACTTATTGAGGCTGGTCAATGAATAATCTGTGGTATATGAGATAGGAACACATTAATTGTTCAAGCTAGTGTGCGAGAACAGTATATAACATGGATCTTAGTGACAGAGGATATATTAAACCCTAGATCCACAGGAAAATTTGTTTTTGTTCTTGTTCATTTCTTGAGTAAACCACTATTCTCACGGTATTTTCTCTTTACTCATTTGTGGAGCTCCACAAATGGTAAAAAATGAAATTGTATTTCAAGTACTATACTTACTACATTTTTCTTTTCCATTAAAAAAAAAAAAAATTTATAGTACTTCCCTCTTTATCAAATATTGTACTCGAAGCCAACAGAGTGTTCAGGGCTGCCGGGTTGCTGATTACATATTAAGAACAACGTTGGGTGATTGCATTATTGACTACTTTTTCCTCCTTAAATCTTATTTCATGTATAAGAATGAATGACTTATGTTTGCGTTAGTTCTTCAGTATGAAAAAGGTCATCGTCATCATCCGGACCTCCTTTCCCACCCTAGGGCAGGGTGAGCAGTAGCAATGTCCAGGCAGCCCAAATTAGCGAAATCCGAATGGGTCACC
>NC_136961.1:20841179-20928679 GCF_032717465.1 Coenobita brevimanus | reverse complement strand
ACACTATTTTAAACTTCACTTCATCCAGTTTTGATTACTCATTGTATAAACTAAATTGGCAAAGTGTTACCAATTATATTTGTGTAGTCGATCGCTCCCCCAGTGATTCTTCGGAACCCAGTGTATTTGATTCCATATCCACACAGTTGAGTAACCTTATAACCTTGCCCTTAGCACCGAAAATACCATTTTGGGTGATTTTAACATAAATAATGTTGAATGGTTATTGCATTCTGCCAGGACTGACGACGCTGGTCTAGAGTGCGAGCTGTTTGCAGAATCGTTTAATCTCACCCAGCTGGTAAGGCAACTATCCAGAATACCTGATAATCCTGACCATAATGCCCATCTCTTGGATTTATTCTTGACAAATAATCCAGATCAATACAGGATAGAGGTACTGTCACCACTTGGATCCTCTGACCACAATCTCATCAAAGCCTCATTAGTTAACCCCCCTCACACCTCCCCATTCTGAACCTGTCAGAGTGACCCGATGGCACTTTGACAGGGCAGACTGGGATGGATTTAGAAATTATCTTGCTGACTTTCCATGGCAGTCTTTCTTCTCTAGTGATCCCAATTCTACCCAGTTCCACATTTGCGACTTAATACTAGCTGGAATGTATTTATTCATACCAACTCAACAGTTCACTAAAAGATCGAACTCTCCAAAATGGTTTGATGGCAACTGTGCCAGAGCAACAGCCCAAAAGTCATTAGTACATAACTCTTACTTAAAATAAAAAACATCTGAATCATTTTCAATTTAAAATTGCTAGAAATCATGCAAAAGCTGTAATAAATCTAGCTAAATCAAACTTTCTTCAAAAGCAAGCATCAAAACTACTTAACAACCCTAATGACAATAGCTCTTAATTCTTTCAATAATAACTTTAACAAGTCATCTTCCATTTCCCCACTAAAACCTTCAGATGGCAACATTACAAATGACCTGCATGGGAAAGCGGATATTTTTGTCAGTACATTTGCCAGAAATTCCACCATAGAGGATGCCAGCCAGAATGTCCCAGTACTAGAACTTGACTCTCCCGAAATTGTCCCACTTAAAATACAGACTAGAAACATAAAATCCATCCTAGACAATTTACCTACCAGCAAGCTCAAGACCCAGATGGAATTCCGCCAACTGTTCTGAAAAAGTGTTCCCCTGAACTTGCCTCTGTTCTAGCTAAATTATTTAGTCTATGTATACGTACTTCTTCATTCCCTAATTCATGGAAAGAAGCCAATATCCACCCAATTCCGAAGAAAGGAAGTTCCTCTGACCCCTCTGATTAGAGACCAATAGCTGTCACATCTAGTCTTGGTAAGGTATTTGAAGCTTTGATTAATAAGAACATTGTTAAACATCTTGAATCCAGCAACTTAATTACTGACAGACAATATAGTTTTTGCCACGAAAGATCCACCATCGACATACTCAATCTCCTAACTCTTACCATCCATCAATCAATTGATCTACATGGAGAAACTCCTGCAGTAACCCTTGATATTTTTAAAGCTTTCGACAGAGTATGGCACCATTCCTTGCTGTCCAAACTCCTTGTTATGGACTAACGTCTTTTGTTCCTTTGATTTCCTCATATCTTAGTGACAGGAAAATAAGAGTAAAAGTTGATGATGTATATTCCAATTTCCACTCAATTAATGCTGGCATGCTGCAGGGATCAGTTCTGGCGCCAACCCTATTCCTGGTTCATATTAATGATCTCTTATCTCTCACCCACAATCCCATCCACTCATATGCAAATGACTCAACACTACATAGTTCATTCACACTCAGACACCCATTAACAAAGTCTAATATCTCTACCTCTCAACTCAAAACAGCCATCTCCATAAATCAAGACCTATTTACGATCATATGAGCAGTGAATGGGGACAAAACAACCTTGTCTCATTTAATGCTAGTAAAACTAAATATATACAATTTACTAATAGACAGATATTGCCAGATTCGTACATTACTTTCAGTGCTACTAATATTCCCATCTCCAAAACTATTGAAATTCTCGGCATTTAACAATGCCCTCAGCTGGACCTCTCATTTTACATCACTTGCTAAAACTGCCTCAAAGAAACTTGGATTATTGTACAGAGTCCGTAACTTCTTCACTGATGAGCAATTAGCTATAATTTATACGAGTCATGTACGCCGTCAGCTTGAATATTGCTCACCCTTGTGGAATGGATGTGGAGAGCTTGCATTAAAAAAACTAGACAAAATTCAGAACAAAGTTGTTAGAATTATGAACAACCCTACCATTACAAGTAAACTACCTCCCCTACAAGTAAGATGGAATGTTGCCTGCCTTGCATTATTTTACAGATATTTTTATGGCAAATGCTCAAACGAAGGTGCGCCCATGGTGCCACCTCTCCATGCCTTCCATTGTGCTACACGGGGATCTGGTAGCACTCGTGACTGGAATACCATTCAACCATGTTGCAGAACTTCTATCAGAATTCTTTCATTCCCCGAACTGCATCTCTCTGGAACTCGCTTCCCCAGAGTTGTTTCCTTCCAAACTTCAACCCACAGCTGTTCAAGTCTAACTGTTAGAGATATATTATGAACAGAGGACACCAATGATCTGGTGTATGGATTATTTTTTTTTTTTATTCATTTGTTTTTCCTTCCTCTGTTCTGTTATAAAAAAATATATATATATATATATATATATATATATATATATATATATATATATATATCAGAAATATGAGAAATATTTTAATGAAACCTTCCAAGTGAATTCGTCTGGTTACTGTGAAGGTTTTCCACTATGTACAATTTTCCAGTCTTGAGTTTTAGGGGGCCTGCTTCCCTCCCCAAATAAAAATTCTTAGAAATAACAAAAGGAGATAATATACGGCTTTGATATCATAGTACATGTTGTACAATGGACCATCATCCGTAATGCGATATTTGCGAATTATTCTTGGGGGGGGGGTTCATTCCACCTCCCAAAAATAAAAATTACCAGAAATAGGGGAAAGTGTTGACTGACGTTTCATAATTGAGTTTGTTTGTTCTGTGGGAAGGTCTTCCACTATATACAGTTATCCAACAATGGTTTTTACTGGGGTCAACTGTCTTCAGCAAAATAAGAACAAAAACCTCTGAAATATTGGATGCTGGCTGACATAACTTTGGTATTTTAGTACGTTATACAATGGACTGTCATCCATAACTGAAAATCTGGAGAGCATTACCCCCGGGTGTTTCTTTGAGGGGTCAGATCCCCTCCCAAAGACAAATACTGTACTATCAGAAATAGGGGACTGTGAGCACATGGCTTTTAACCCGTACACCGCGGTGATGTTTTTGAGCTCCTTGCGCGTCCCGCGAGGATATTCGCGCTCTGACTGACTTTTTAAAAATATTTGCCAAAAATCAATTATTAGTCCTGGAATATTATAATTACATGTGCATATGGCACATACCGTCAGCTTTCTCCTGGGATGTTTGTTGAGCCCTCGTCGAATACCGTAGGACTTGTGGAAATTTCTGATGTTGGGTAACGAATTCTCCACTGTACACTTCTCAACACCCCGTAATGTGATAACCACAGCCTGATATTATCGCTAGAAACACTATTCTATGATTTTCAAGTAGTTTGGAATCCATACACCAAAAAAAAAAAAAACTGTGGAAGCAATGAAAATTACGAGCTTGTACGAGCTTCCCACTTGCGCTCATTCCTCGCTGGTGTTCTGTTATTTATTATTCATAACACACTCACACTTTATATTCCTATTACTTTATTACACTTATATATATATATATATATATATATATATATATATATATATATATATATATATATACAGTATTTATTCATAAGTTTCCTTCAGCAATAGTAATTTATTTTCACTAAATGCATTAACTTTCTCGTTCAGTAAACTAGTGTAGAGAGCAAAGCTTTGACTGTCATTACTCCAAGTATTTGTACTCATATTCTTATATTAGTAATTATTTACATATCTATTTTATTTACACTATGTTATACACTGTCGCTTCCGGTAAATAAGGGCTCCTTTCCCTTGGAGCCAGGATGAACTTGGGACACTGAAGCACTCGTAGTTTATCACCATTTCCTCCTCTGGCTCATCACTCGATTCACCAGAAAGAGATCAGTTGATCACTCGATTCACCAGAAAGAGATCAGTTGCTGTCCATCATTATCATGGATAAATTAGCCAGTTCATGCTACACAGCAGTCATTTAGTCCTTTACCCCTTCCCACATGAGGTTTAGTAGGGGTAGAGGTCACAGGGCCCTCTAGATGCGGCGGAAATGGAGGGGTGCAAGTGCTGTGTGCTTTCATCTCAAGAAACAGCACTGAACTAAATGACGAGGCGGATATGGGGTAGCCAAGGGTTGACAACGTCAGCGAGGTGACAGCTGCTAATTTATATGCTATGAAATGATTGACAGGAAATTAGGTAGTTCCAGGTGAATGTAAATATCACTTAGGCTTCTCCCTACCTTTCTTATATTTATTTTTATTACGAGAATAGTTTATACGGCATATTTCAAGGGGAAATTGCCAGGGAAAATTAGCGAACAAGTGAACGTGGGGTGTTGCCAGGTAATAATTGGCCAACTCCAGGTATATGGCACTATCAGTTATCTTATTTTTTTTTGGTATATATTATTTTGTATAAGAATAGGGCATAGGGCTTATTTTAATGGATGAAATCAGTGGAAAATTCCGGGGAAGATTTGCATAGTGCAGCGCGGTCGGGCAGGTGAGAGGAGAGAGTAATGGAGAGGAGGTAGGGAGGGGAGTCAAGAACGGGGATAAATGGCTAAATTATCAACAATGGATGGGTGTACAGATGACATTAGCAGTGCTGACTGTTGTTGGACACTGGCAGTACTGATAGACGATAAAAGTCACCACTTGAAAGCCCAGGATAATTCAAAATAACACAGAATCGCAAAAGTGACACCCCACGGTATGATCCATTGCACCCGAGCGTCACGAAAGTGACGCCCCGCAGTTAAGGGGTTAAATAAATTGGCTTACATATCAGAAGACTGGGTATGCAATTTCCATGTACTCTCTTAACCCGCCATGGCCGGTTGACACGTGGATGTCACCACTTTTGTCACAGTGACACCCGTTGACGTATCCACATGTTTTGCAATTGCGAGGCCTGTCCTTTGCACATTTTTCAAATTTTGTTTGTGATTTTTGGTACATATACGTGGGACACCTTCCTCTACTCGCTGGTAGGTGGGGACACTGTCTTACCCTGCGTGACCTCTTCCTCCCTGCATGCCATTGTCTTGGCAACTCACCTGTTACCAGTGACCTGGCCAGTAAAGATATGTCGTGACACAGTATGATATTCAAGGCAAGAGTGATTCCCCAATCGATGACAATGTGGGGGACAAAGATTATGTGGCGCCTGAGGAAGAAACGAGCAGAAGTGATGCGGAGGTAACATCACCAAGGAACGTGCCATATGTTGATGTGTTCAGTGAGTGATACGATGCTTATATAGCCTATATTATTGTGTGAAAACCAGTATATTCTTGTACTACACATAAATGTGTACCAAATGAACAAGTATCTACCTATTCTGAGTGGTTTGCAATAGTTAACGCTACATAGAAAATGCGTCACCCACAGTGCGGCTCCAGAAAACATGGTACCAAGTGTTTAAAGGGTCACTTGTTTAGACCACTTCTAAGCTCAGGTGAGCACTTTTGGGGGCATTTTCCAATGTTTCTCATAAAAAGTGGGGGTTTAGCAAAAAATAAAAAATAAAAAATCTGCCGGCATTGGGGGAAGTCAGTGGTAAAAAAAAATCAGCCTTGACGCATCAGATTAACGCACAGGATGAAACTGCACTTCCAGTTTAGTTTATTATTGTTATTATTATTATTATTATTATTATTATTATTATTATTAATAGTAGTTGTAGTATTAGTAAGAGTAGTAGTAGTGGTTGTTGTTGTTGTTGTTATTGCTGTAGTTTTTTTACTGGTGGTAAAGGTCATAGTAGCTATTGGTGCGATGATTGTAAATGAAATAGTTGTAGTTTTATAGAAGTTTGTATTGTTTTGTAGTCAGTGTTGCTGCAATTTCTGTAGCAGTAGTTGTACTTGTAGCAGTAACTTATAGGTGTGGTGGTGGTGATGGTAATAGTGGTTGTTGTGGCAGTGGTTGTTTTGGTGGTGGTGTGGTTGTTGTGGCAGTGATAGTGATAGTGGTGGTGGTGACATTGGTACTGGTGGTAGTTGTAGGAGTAGATGTGGTGGTGGTAGTGGTGGTGCTTGTGTTACTAGTGGTGGTGCTTTAGTTACGGTAGTGGTGGTGCAAGTGGTTGTGACAGTGGTAATGCAAGTGGTTATAACAGTAGTGGTGATGGTGGTGGTGGTAATGGTGTTAGTGTGAGTGATGGTAGTGTTACTTATGGTAGCTGTAATGGTGTCAGTGTTAGTGATTGTAATGTTACTGGTGGTAGTGGTAGTGTTGGTAATAGTAATGATGGTAGTGGTGTTTATGGCAGTAGTGGTGATAATGAATTTGCTGGTTTGGTTGTGGTGATCCCTGTGATGGAGGTTGTGATGGCGATGGTAGTCATGGTTGTGGAGTGATGTTAAGGTAAATGTAGTGGTGGTGGTGGCTGTTCTGTGTCTGGTTCTAGCAACAGAAGCAACAATATAGTTCTGGCAGCAGCAGCTGCAAAAGCAGCAGTAGAAGTTGTAGCAGCAGCAGTAGTACTAGTAGCAGCAGCAGCAGCAGCAGCAGTAGTAGTAATAGCAGTAGCAGCAGAGCAGTAGTAGTAGTAGTAGCAGTAGCAGCAGCAGCAGCAGCAGCAACAACAGCAGTAGTAGTATTAGTAGTAGTAGTAGTAGTAGCAGCAGCAGCAGCAGCAGCAGCAGTAGTAGTAGTAGTAGTGGTAGTAGTAGTAGTAGCAGAAGCAGCAGTAACAGTAGCAGTAGTAGTAGTATCATTTGTGCATTTTGTGATGCAAGAGCTGTTTTCATATGCATGTGGGCTGTTTTATTAGTACCGTAATAGCCCATAGGGGGTGTATTCGGCTACACCCCATAGGTATCAGTCAACTTGTTTATATATTGAAAAATTTCTCCCCATGGATTTTTTTTTTTTTTATGGACCTATTTTCGTCTCTGGACCTATCTTAAGCAATGAATCTAGTTTTTCTTGGAGATATTTCCCAAATGGACTTTTTTTTTCTCTTCATCAAATAGGTATGTTTTACCCATGGACTTATTTTCTCTATGGACCCCTTTTTGCTTAAGGAGAGTTTTTCCTCTGTGACCTATTATTCCAGTGGAGCTATCCTTACCACGGGCTATTTTTCTATGCATCAATCTGCTCCATGAACCTATTTTCTCCATGGGCCTATCTTCTTCATGGATTTGTTTTCACCATTAACCTATTTTCCACATGTACTACATTTTCTCTATGGATTTACTTTCCCCCATGAGAGTGTTTTCTTTTTCCTATTTTTTTCAACGAATCACATTTTGTCTTATGGCCTACTGCATTTCCACTCTGTCACGAATTCGCGAGATTGTGTATTTATGCCAATTCATGACATTGTATTTTGGTGGGAAGCCACGAACTCTAGTGGAAGACCCACTGTGTATCGCTCAGTTTAACCGTCCTTGTATGCACTTTGATAGGGATGGTTTTTCAGAATAATCATCACTGCTCCAAAGTGACTGTTCTTATGCATGACATCAGTGCTCCATTAAGTGATTTTATTGCATGTGTATATTGTTCGCCTTGCTTCCGTTGATCGTTGAAGTTAGGCCACGCTCACTTCTGGTGAACATGGCCATTTCTCACCCCCCGTACCTAGCTTGGTTAATCAGTTGGTGTTGGTCAGCCACAGGACAAGGAGTTGTCGAGCACAGTGCAGAGCAGGCCCCTCATCATAGCGCCTACAGTCTCTAGCAGTCCAGTGATTTCCCGTATCTCCCCACCGAGTTGGTGATCAGCTGTCCAGCTAGCTCTGTTTCTTCCCCTGACTAGTATTTCCGTTCTTTTTCCTAGGCTTAAGTTTAATTAGCTTTTTGAATGTGAGTGAGCGAGTGTATTTCCTTTGATATTTAAATTTGTTTGTGAGATTCTTGTAACAAAAATCTTTGTTGTAATTAATAAAATTACAGTTCCTTTCTTGAGCTTCATGTAAATGTAGAATCGTGTTTCTTTCTCCACATTGAGCTTACCTTAGTTTGCCACTCCCAGTTCGTACAAACTTTTTATATTAATCACGACTGGTATTTAAGCCAGTTCTTTCATATTAATTCTTAAATCAGTTGTGCCAGCCAGGAGTTAGCACCAGCAAGAACCTGATCATTACTATTAATATTATTATTGATTGTCAGGGGGTAAGGATCACACTTACTCACAGGCCAACGGTACTAACAATACAGCATTCGTGAGTGATTAGTCTCTGCTGTGTATGTTGAGAAAGTTTATAAAATTCTCGTCTTTAGAGAATCGGTGAAGTTAGCCAAAATAAAGTAAAATTTACTTCTTGATTTCACAAGTCGATTCACCTTGTGTCAACTGATTATATACATGTATTAGCATCTTATCTTTAAATTCCATTTCCCCCCGTGACGTCTGGCGACCTCATTCCAGGATATTAACTCCTAGCTTCAAAGTTATTAACGAAATAATACTCATTCACTCTTAGCTAGGTATTTGTGATCATTAAAGTCTACAGGGACTATCTTACTGGTGGTTATTGATATCTACTTTATTTATTTTATGCAAAAGTTTTCCCAGTCAGTTGCATTTTTTAATTTCTTTACTTCTTTCCTTACCAGTTTAACTAGATAAAACTGGTCACCACCAGCCTGTGCCTATATTCTTTACTTTCGATTATTAGCATTTCTCTGTGAAACAGTAGTCAGTACATTAGTCTTTAGTCCACTCAGTCTCAGTTGAGTTAGCATCATGGCTACTAGTTCATATGTACAGGAGGCCAAAGATATGGGGCTTACCAATCCTCAGGAAATTAAAGACTATGTTCCCTCACGGCACAATTTTGAACAGCAACGTGAGAATGATGCCCCTGAAGAGCATAGAACTCAAAGTGAACATGGACAAGAACAGCATGAATATGAACGCGCCGAGTGCAAGGCACGTGAGAAGCACGAGCCTGAGGTGTTGGTGCTCAAGTGAGACTCCTTGACTTCAGGCACATCTGGTGCAGCCAACCCAAGCTCCACGAGCGCTCTCCCTGCACATGTTCTGGCAACCCCATGCCTCAAGCTTCCTTCATACAAGGAAGGTGAGTGAATTGACCCATTCATAGCTCGTTTTGAGGACATGGCGCAGCTGTACCAGCTGGATGAGGCTGCTAAACGGCTCCAGTTTCTTAGCTTGTTTGAGGGCCCTGCCCTCGATATTCTCCACAGAACTCGTGGAGATAATCTCATGTATGCGATGATGAAGGCTGCACTCATCAAAGTGTACAGTCTCACAGTTGATGACACTAGGAGTCAGTTCATGAGGGCATGCTCCAAGAAAAAGAGACTGTTGTTCAGTTCCTCAATCATCTCACTGCTTACTTAGATGAGTGGATGGAGAAAGATGAAACCACTCGCACATAAGAGAGGATAATTGACATCATGCTGCGCATGCAGCTAGAAAAGTCTTGGCCCGCTGAGCTTATGGATCAGCTTAAGATCTATCAGATAAGGGATGCCAGCCAAATGATGGAAAAGGCTGATCCATTCTTCACTGCATATAGGTACCAAACTCGTAAGCAACAGACATAGAACAGGAAAGATACTGCCAAGTCTGGGAAGCCATCTCAGACTTAACCCCAGCATCAAGGCCGTTCTCACAATAATGGTCACAGTCCAAACAAACCGCAGAAGAAGGACCAGGGGCGGAATACGCAGAAACCCGATTGGAAGAGGTACAACAAGTACCCTAACCAGCAGCAGTATCAGGCACGCAATCAACAGTTGGGACAATCCTTTTCAGCACCAGCCCCAGTGTATCGGAGGCAGGAGGCAAATGCAGCCTTCATTCCCCGACAAGCACATGTTGGTGTTGTCTCTAGCAGCACATGTCCTCCTTCACAAGGAAATTGTCCTCCTCAGACAGTGAGCCCTCCTCCACAGATGGTCAATGCTCCAACTCCCCAGATGGTGAGTATGACCCCTCAGGCATCTAGTCCTCAGGGCATCACATTCGCAGAACTGTGTGCTATGCAGCCTTATCAGTAGCTGGTCGCTTCCTCCACAGGCCCTCCCACAGGTAAAAGTGCCTTCCTTGTTCAGCCAGGGTTTGTGGGAGGCATTTCTGTATAGGTCCTGAGAGACAGTGGTTACTCAGGTTGCTCTGTCAGGCAGAGTCTAGTTTGGCCTGAAGAATACACAGGTAGACAGATCCAAGCTCAGCTTATTGATTGATCAGTGAGATTGTTCCCTGAGACACGTATCCAGGTGGCATATCCCTTTTACACTGGTTTGACAGTTGCAGTTGTCATGTCAGGACCTTTGACCTTTTTATAGGTACATACCAGGTGCCAAGTATAGTTGCACCATAGATGTTACTACTCAGACTTTGGCTGCAGTAACATGAGCCATGGCCAAGGCTCCAAATCGTGTCACTCCAGTAACCATTGCATCATCGCAAGATATGATTTGTAGTCAAGATGTTGTCCAAGAACAACAGTCTGACCTGACACTTGCTGCTGTGCGGAAGAAGCAAAAGGGTAAAGTGATTGAGTATTCACGGGGAGGTCAAGCCAGGTTCCTTCGAAAACAAGGACAGCTGTACCGTGAGTCACAAACACCCCAGGGTGAGGTTCGACTGCAGTTTGTCATTCTTGCTAAGTATTGCCAAGTAGTGTTAGAATGGGATCATTGTTCAGCATCAGGAGGTCACATGGGCAAAACGAAACCCCAAGGCCATAACTGTGCTGACTTTTTCTGGCCAGGAATTGGACAGGAAATAGATAAGTTTGTGCATTCCTGCAATGTGTGTCAACATACCACCAATCAAGGACATGTCCTTTCTGCGCCATTTGAAACCACGCCTGTAATCCCTGAGTCAGTTGAGAGAGAGGGTAGTGGTAGTGTGAATGCAGATGTGACGTCTTGCCTGTGGCCCCACAGGACACATTATATCCAGGGCCTGTACCTACATAATTATGTACCGTAGGTTAAGGGAGAAGTTTGAGACCCCCACAGAGGCAATCCGAGTCTGTCTGAATTACCTTGTGGTGTGTCTGGAGCTGTGGGCCTCTCTGAGGATTCCCAAAGAATACTCATTATCCACATGAGTGTTCACACCCATGTTGGGTGTTAAAATGTGACCTGCCCGAGTTTGCATAAGGATTCTCAGCTTGTTGATATTGATTGTAAGTGTAGAGTTAGGTTTAACCAGTAAACTGCCCGTTCTGGGAGATTTATGCAATCCAAGGACTAGCACATTTCCTGGTTAATAGTGTAGGTTTAACCAATAAACTGGATGTTCTGAGAGATTTATGCAGTCCAAGGACTAGCATGTTTCCTGGTTAATAATGTAGGTTTAACCAGTAAACTACAAGGGTTCTGAGAGATTTGAGCAATCCAAGGACTACATTTCCTGGTTAATAATGTATCCAATAAGAAAATAATTGTGTACCGTTTGTAGTATATGCACTGACTAGTAGGCAGTGAGAAACTGTAATTTAATTCAAACTGTTTGTCATATTGACACTTTTGATGCTCCACCTTGGTTGAATTCACAGGTACAGATGGCGGGCATAGCAGTTTTGCCGTGAAGATCAGCTGATCGTCTCTGCCTGCTGCCACCTCTTCTTTTGTGCCTCGTCGTTTCCATTTACTATTAATTTGTATTATACCATTTTACACGTAGGTACAGTTACACTACAAGTGTCACACCTACACCGTGTATTACCTACACCACGCTACATAACAATTAGTTGTTAATGTAAATGTAGCAAACCTTTGCTCAGTTTGACCTGAGTACAGGATTTTTCACCGTTGTCACAGAGTTTTTTTTTCTCTCAAGCATGCTTTTAGTAACGTTAATACGAGGTTTTTACGCTCATTGGTGACAGTGATTTTCTCCTGTAGCAGGGTAGTACACACACCACAGTGTACATCTTGTGTGACTGATTTAGGATGTATATGTATGTATATATTGTAAAATTTTTCAGAAAAAAATTGATTTTGATGGGGTGTAATGTCACGATTTCGTGAGATTGTGTATTTATGCCAATTTGTGACACTGTATTGTGGTGCAAAGCCACAAACTCTAGTGGAAGACCCACTGTGTATCACTCAGTTTAACCGTCCTTGTATGTACTTTGATAGGGATGGATTTTCAGAATATTCATCACTGCTCTGAAAGTGACTGTTCTTATGCATGACATCAGTGCTCCACTGAGTGATTTTATTGCGTGTGTATATCGTTCGTCTTGCCTCCGTTGACTGTTGAAGTTAGGCCACGCCCACTTCTGGTGAACATAGCTATTTCTCACACCCCGTACCCTATTTAGTTAATCAGTTGGTGTTGGTCAGCCACGGGACGAGTTGTTGAGCACAGTGCAGAGCAGGCCCCTCATCATAGTGCCTACAGTCTCTAGTAGTTCAACGACTTCCCGTATCTCCCCACTGAGTTGGTGATTGGCTGTCCAGGTAGCTCTGTTTCCTCCACTGACTAGTATTTCCGTTCTTTTTCCTAGGCATAAGTCTAATTAGCTTTTTGAATGTGAGTGAGTGAGTGTATTTCCTTTGATATTTGAATTCGTTTTTGAGATTCTTGTAATGTAAATTTTTGTTGTAATTAATAAATTTATAGTTCCTTTCTTGAGCTTAATGTAAATGTAGAATCGTGTTTGATTTCTCCACATTGAGCTTACCTTAGTTTGCCACTCCCAGTTAGCACAAACTTTTATATTAATCACAACTTGTATTTAAGCCAGTTCTTTCATATTAATTCTTAAATCAGTTGTGCCAGCCAGGAGTTAGTACCAGCCAGGAGTTAGTACCAGCAAGAACCTGGTCATTATTATATTATTATTGATTGTCAGAAGTTAAGGATCACACTTTCACGGAGGCCAACAGTACTAACAATACAGCATTCATGAGTGATTAGTCTCTGCTGTGTACTGTTGAGCAAGTTTATAAAATTTTTGTCTCTAGAGAATCAGCGAAGTAAGCCAGCATAAAGTAAAATTTACTACTTGATTTCACAAGTCGATTCACCTTGTGTCATCTGATTATATACACATACCAGCATCTTATTCTTAAATTCCATTTACCCCCGTGACACACTTGTTGACAGATCACCGACTCTGGACATGTACATCACTGTTATGGACCTGCATCATCCATGCACCTATTATACCCATTCAATCCTTGATCTAACTTTGGCCATTTTCCACAGGGACACATTTCCCATGGACCTGTTCTCACACATGGGATTACTTCTATCATACTCTGATTCCCATCATGGACATATCACTCCATGGACCAATGTCCCATAGACCCATTTCCTGCCACCTAACCCACCCACTGAACCGTTCACCAACCCACCCTGCTTGCCAACCCACCCCATCCCATTCCCCACCCACCCACTCTTAAGTATCAAAGTCATGTGACCCTCCCACCACATCCACACCCAATCATCCCAATCATTCAGTTCTCCTGTCTCATCCACCTAGTCAGCCCTTCTGCCCACTAGTCCCACTAATCTTGCTAATAGCACTTTGACAGCCAGTCCCACTCATGCTGTTCACCCCACCAATCTGTCCACCAGGCTCCCCACCCGTCCACCGACCTCCACCAGAAAACTTGCAAGTTTCCATGAGAGAGAGAGAGAGAGAGAGAGAGAGAGAGAGAGAGAGAGAGAAATGCTTTTACAGTACAAAAATAAGCCTCTTGGGTCTGTCAAATGGACTTGGCCAAGGAAGAGTCGTTTTTGAACAGCTACCACCTCCATCATCACAGCCACCATTATCACTACAGTAACCACTACCACTACAGTTTCCACCACCATCACAGCTACCACTGCAATCACTACCACAGCTACAAACACCACCATCATCACAGCTACCATCAATACAACCGCCACCACAGCTACAACAACCACCATCATCTATATCACCACGACCACCACCACAACCACTGTCACAGCTACCATCAACACAACCATTACCACAGCTACCACAATCACCAACATCGTAAAAGCTACCTCCACCGCCATAATAATCACAGCTACCACCACCACCATCACCATCGTCACAACTACCATCACGATCATCACATCCACAACCACCACCACCAGCACCATCACAGGTACCACCACCACCACCACCACCACAGCTATTATCATTTTATGCTGAATAAATCGTCGGCTCGAAACATCAATGACGTAATAAACACCGTAGTGTACATGTGCAATCTCTCTCTCTCTCTCTCTCTCTCTCTCTCTCTCTCTCTCGAAGGCGTATGAAACTATATAGAAATGTCCCGCCGCCTCCTCCACGTGCTAATATTTTAACACCAGTGAGAACAATTATTACTTGACAAAACACCCCATCATATAATATCAATCGACATGAGATTGAAACTGGCCAATACATTACCGAATACCAGCCATCATGCAAAATTTCATCAAAATCCTTCTTTCTAGTTTTGGCTACATTGCTCGTAAACACACACACACACACACACACACACACACACACACACACACACACACACACACACACGAGTATTATAATACAGATACAGATACTGTGCACAGGAAAGAATCTTCGAATCATCGTTCTCCCTCGTTCCCTGCCTTCTTCGAAATACCTCTCATTCTGGCTGCTGGTAGATAAAGGACTACAGTATAGATAACCTATTCAGTAAAATATTGCTCTGTTCCTGCATTTTGATGGGTTGATTATGACTTGCGGACCAATACAAATGATGTCAGGTTAGCATGGCCTGTTAAGCGTGTTAACACGGAGACAAGTGATCACTGCCAAACTGCGATATGGCAGTCCAAAAGAAATACACAGCCACACTCAGCATATTATGCATGTAGGGTATTGCATATATATGGCGCTTCTCTTCTACCCCGTCCGTGATTTCCTATGTGTTGGAGAGACAGGCTCGTCTTTTCTACATCATATATTAACTTCCTACTACCACTGCCACTCACTACCACGCGATTGGACAGTGCCGTTTCAGCAGCGCGTGATACTGCCACGTGAGTTACCAGCAGTGAGCTATTTGGTGAATGAGTTTGGGAGAGTGTGCAAGAAACGGAATGTAAAGTTGAATGTAGGGAAGAATAAAGTTATGGTTTTCGAGAGAAATGAAGTCACTGAATGTACAGCGAGGCTGGATGATGAGGAATGGTAAATGTGAGTGCAATTAAGTACTTGGGTAGTGTGATGAGTAAGGATGGACGTTTGGAAGATGAAGTGCTTAAAAGAGTACAACAAGGATGAAAGGTTTATGTTTTTTTTTAAATGATAAGAAATAGGGAAGTGAGCATGGAAGTAAAAAAGTAGCTGCATAATAGTATTGTGGTACCAGCTTTAATGTATGGAAGTGAAGATTGGACCTTGTTGGAAAGACACAAGTCAAGAGTGAGAGGAATGGAATTTACTTATTTGAGAGGAGCATGTGGAGTTACATGGTGAGACAGACTGACATATGAGAAAGTGAAGGAGCGTTGTGGTGGATGTGGTGGAAAGCGTTAGGAGAAATACACTGATGTGGTTTGGCCATTTGGAGAGGATGGACAGCGAGAGACTAATGGGGAGAGTGTATGTGAGTGAGGTGGAGAGGGGGAGAGGGAGGGGAGAAGCCGAAGATGATATGGAGGGGTGGAGTGGAGAGGTATGTGAGAGAGGAGGTGTGTGAGCTGGGGGAGGGCAGTGAAATGGCGGGGGACAGGGCGACGTGGAGGCAATTTATTTGTTGCCACTCTTTATGGGATTAAGGCGTCTGGCAATAGATAGATAGATAGATGCTTTAATCCCGTATGGGGTGGCCACTAACAAATTGCCTCCATGTCACATAGGTCCATATGTAGATTCTGTGTTCCGCCTTGGGGAGCAAATAGGTCAGTGAGTGAATAATTATTGAGTCCAAAGTCAATATCGGTCCAAGTGGCAAAGTAGGTCGTGGAGAAAACTGTCTAGAGAGGGAAAATAGAGCCATGAGAGGAAGTTAGTCAATGGGGAAAATACGTCTCATGGAAAAATATGTCCACTAAGAATATATGATAATGAAGAAATATAGGCTAAGGGTAGAATATTATTTCCATTTGGAGAAATTGTCGATGTTGAAAAAAATATCGCTTAGCAAAAACTGGCCCATGAGAAAAATATATCCATTGGAAAAGTGGGCCAAAGAAGTATTATAGGCCCATGGGGGGGGAAGGGCAAGAATTGTTTCCTGTAATCACGGAAACTATTTAAAACGCTGAGTGAAAACCACGTAACCAGATCATGGGTTGATATGGAGCCTACTAAGGTGTCTCTGTTAATTGGGTGGAGAAACGAAAATGTGGCGTCAGCCCAGGAACCAAACCTTCACACTTATCCCCACGCCTGATTGTGGCGAGGTGCAATCAAGCGAATGGAAACATCAGCCTACTGCTCAGGAGGGCCCAGGAGGGGCAGTTGCTTGCCTGTGGTTGATGGGTTTGCGCGTTCAAACAGGCTGAGAAAGACCAACAACAAAAACAGGAACTAATGAAAGAGATTCTATGAATTTCATAAGATCTTCATGTTCCTGCAGTTCATCTTGAGTCATAAAATACACTTTTAATACCTTTACTACTACTACTGCTACCACCACCACCACCACCACCGCCGATACCACTACAACTACTACTACTACTACATACGCATCGTTACTACACGTCTGTGAAATTTTGTGATGATATCTTGAGCAGTTGCAAAGTTATCGTGGTAACAGACATACAGACCTTGACCTACTTTCACGAATTTCGAACTCGTACATTTTTCATCCCTTCTACAAACCTATAAATTTTTGAGATGATATCTGAATTGGCTGCGAAGTCGTCGTGGTAACAGACACACAGACCTTGACCTACTTTCACCGATTTCGAACTCGTGATCGATTTTTTCCCTACTACACAACTGTAAAATTATGTGATGATATCTTGAGTGATTGCAGAGTTATCGTGTTAACACACACACACACACACACACACACACACACACACAAACTGAAAACAATACCAGCTTCGCTATCGCGGCTGGTAACGAAGCATTACCACCACTGCCACCTTTACCATTACCACCACTGCCACTACCACGTACACCGCTACCACTAGCATCACTACCACTACTGCTACCACTATCACTGCCACTAACAGCACGACCACTAACACCACTTCCACTACCACCACCTTAACGACCACTACCACTGCTATCACCAGCCCCCCTCACCATCAATGACACCGCCACTACCATCACCACCTCCATCACCATTACCACCAGCACAACTACTAAGACTACCAATGTCACTACCAATAACACTTCCTCTAATATTTCCACCATCACCACAACCACCACTACCATTTCCATCACTGCAGTTAGCACCACTGCCCTACTATAAACAACCATCACTACTACCACCCTCATTACCACCATCACCAACACCACTCTCACTACCACCGCCATCACTCCCACTACTAACACCATACACAATTGCCAACGCCATCACTACCACCATTACTCTTGCCATCACCACTATCACTACCGCTTTAAGCTAAACTACTACCACTGCCATAACTAACACTACCACCACCAATACTACCACCACCTCTTCAACTACCATCACTATCACCACTACCTCGACCACGACCACCACTAATACTAATACTGTCACGATCTCTACCAGCACCAGCACCACCATCACCACTCTCACTATCACCACCACCACTACCATGGTGTACCATGACCACCACCACGATACCATCACCATTACTACAAGTACCACTAGCATCACCACATGCAGTACCTCTACCACCACTACTACTACTACCGCCATCAACACCACCACTCCACCACCAATGCTACTACCACCACCACCTCCACCACTACTACTTCCACCCTCACCAGCACAAGCACCATCACCACAACCATAACTAATACACCACCAGTACCCCTACCGTTACCACTGCCACTATCATCGCCGCTCCTAACATTACCACCAACCCTATCACCACAACTACCAACCACATCACTACCACTGCAATCATTACCGTACCACTACTACTACTGCCACCACTAACACAACCGCTTTCACTACCACCACCACCACCACTACCACTACCATTACACCACCACCATTAGCAACACTGCCACTACCAATGCCACTATTGCCAAAACCACCACCACCACCAGTACCACCTCCACCACCATCACCACCGCCACCATCAATACTACCACCACCATATGCTCTATCTCTACCACCACTCCTACCACAATCACCACCACTATAATCAAAACTACCACTACCACCATCACTAGCAGAGCCACCACTACCACTATGACTAGCCTACCATAGCTACCGGTAAAATGCGCTTTGTGAGCGCGTGACGAGCTAGCGGCGTTTGTAAATAGATCTATCATCATAATTTCATCTTGGTGTAAACTTTCAACATCTCAGATGAGGTAATTGAGCTAAGATATTTACTTTCTCACGTTTCCTCACACACACACACACACACACACACACACACACACACACACACACATGCGCGCGGTGCTAATTTCACCCCCTAAACATTAAATAAAAAGTTCGTGTAAATTTATGAGAGTAATATTCGATTTTTAATTGTTAAAATTCATGCAAGAAAACATAGTGTTACAACAGGAAATCTTTTTAAAACCGATTTCCTTTGGAAAGCTGGGATTCCAAGGAGTTTCTTTGGTCTCATGAGTAAATAAATAGCTAAAAACAAATTTTATTGAATGTATATAGTACCTGCTGAAAGACTCTTTTCTCAGACATAGCAGAAAAGTTAATAGCCTCTGAAAACCATCGCGATCGGACCGTGTCGGGTCGCTCATCCCTCAGCTAAACATAAACATCGCTTCGCTACCTTTGCTCGCTTCTCTGGCTGCGCTGGCTCGCTCGTAACCACCACCACTATCACTACCACCAATACTAAAACTATCACTACTACCACCACCTTTACTACGACAAGCATTATTAAAGTTACAACTGTAAGTGCAGCTGCAGCAACACTTAATACAACCACAATATAAACTACAGTGAAAATACAGTACATTTCGAACTGCAGTCATCACTGTTATAAGTATTGCAACGTCAGGTACTACTATTACTACCAATATTACTACTGCTACTACTACTACTACTCATCATCATCATCCAATGCTGTGGTGCCCCATGAGGAGCGTAGGAGCCCGGGACAAAGCAAGAGAGTGACCAGCATCATTCATCCCTGAGTGGCATTACGTGAGCAATAAATCTCAACCATCCCTTGGATATAAACCTGCAAAGGCTCAATCCGATTGGAGCACCTTAATTATCTGCTAATCCACCAGGCGCGATTATTTGGTTATATGGTTACTACCCAGCATAGTAAATGGTTTCCTGGTGTACAGGAAATCATTTGGCTTGTCACTCAGTGTAGAGTCACCCGTAGGCAGAAGGAGGAGGAAAGAATGAAGGATACAAAGACAGAATAGGAAGGAAGGAAAAAAAGAAAGGAAGAGAGGAAAGGGCAGACACCCGACAGCAGCAGTACATCGAGTGAGTGGATGGTGAGCGCCCCACCTATCACAAATAATAAATGAAAAAAAGAATAATAATAATAATCATCATCATCATCATTTTCTTCCCCCTTCTCCTCCTCCTCATCATCATAATGCCTCTGAAAAGCGTGAGTCCAGTTATACGCTCTGAAGCATTTGCTTACACTGTTAAGAATCAGACGATTAACTACATTTGCTTAATGAAGCCTAGTTAAAGCATTATTCTGATTTGTAATTTGTCTCAACAAATATACTGACACCTTACTCCTTGTCCGCACCCATTCTTTCCACACAGACAGACTGCTAAACTGACACACCCTTCCTCTCATACACCTAGCCACTGGGGGGGGGGGCAGCGGGGGCAGTGTGGCCCCCCCTGGGAAAATATGGGGGAAATGCTGAAAGGGATTATTGGCATAGTTCTTGTATAACAATACAGTTTTCCTAATTTTTCAACTTGTATATTAAACATTATTATCTATTTCCAAAAAATATTTATGTGGGAGCAATAATTTCATTTGAAATTGAAAGCTAGACTAAATATAATAAAACCCTTCAGAAAAAGAGACCAGTTATAACTTAACAAGTTCCCCTATCACCTTAGATTATGTGGTTAATATTAGAGATCTAATGATGTTTTGCACTTGAATCCTGATGAGGTGTAAAAATGGCCTTCCTGTCCATTCAGCCACATCCTCTCACCCTGCAGCCACATCCTCTCACCCTGCAGCCATATCCTCTCACCCTGTAACCAGTTGCAAACAAACACTGCACAATTATTGTTACAAACAGCTGAAACAAGCAGAAGTTTTGAATACTGCATGAAGCCATTTTGATCACCTCAGACTACATTTTAGAAGGTAGGCAGATATAAATATGTGTGCCGGGGGCCTTGCTTGAGTGGGGGACAGGGGGACATGTTCCCCCCCCCCCATACACACTTTTTGGAGCCTTGGGGACAGAGTATCTTTTGTCCCCCCCCCCCTACACTTTTCTAGGTGAGAATTTTCAGGATGAATAGCTTTACGCCGTTTGTCATTTTTTTTTTCCTTAATGGAAAAATCCTTTCTTTGCAGTACAGTAAGTTCAGGTGATGTGAAAATCATTCCCTGCTGAGCCGGGCAGGTCGAATGGTCACCTGAGTCAAAGATTTAGAGAGGTTAATACCACCTGATGTATTTACTTAGGTCAGTCTTGACGTATGCACCACCCCTCATGCTTGACCCAATGAGAATCAAACTAAAAGAATAAGTAGTGGAAAACAGAATTTCTATTGCCTACCTCTACACCAATAGTACAAAGCAGAATACCAGACGGGGGGTGGCTGCAGCAGCGAATTTTAATTTATGCATATGTGATAACTGGGGAGAGAGAGAGAGAGAGAGAGAGAAATACAAAACCGCAAAGGAAAATAGAAAAAATGAGGGTAAGTGTGTGTGTCTGGGACACTCACGCCAGATCTCGAGTTTTCACTGGCCTATCCTTTCCGCCATTTTTCTTCCAGCAGCCAATAAAAATACAGGGTTTATTTCCGAATATAAACAGACAGTATGGCAGGGTTGCCAGATTGGGCTACAAGTAGCGAATTGGGCTACTTTTGGAAGCCCTTCGCTACTAAATTTTGAATTTCGCTACTTGCGACTTTTTGGGCTACTTTCAAAATAAGTTGGGCTAACTTGGGCTACTAATGAGACGAAAGTCAAAGATTGATTAGTGATTATGTATCATTTAAAATATAATTACATTTTGAAGACACACAAAGAAAATGATTTATAAAATATTTATCATGTCCTCCCTCTTTAAATTTCCCGCACTCTCGTATTAACTCTTGATTGGCTATTTAATTCGAACTGAACGTGTGAGATTACTAACGATTGGCTGGGCCAACATTTGTGAAGGGCAAATTCCAACATATGGATCGTCATTTTGGGGCAAAGCTATAATTGTCAAAAATGCTCCTGGAGACTGAAGAACCTTTGCTGACTGACCGCTCAGTTTGCATAGAACATTTAGGCTACAGCTTACCAATCAGTAATGTCCTGGTTGAAAGGGTATTTTCAAGAGTCACATCTGTGAAAACTAAACTGAGAAATCGAATGGGACTGGAGCTGTTGACATCAATCTTGATAATCAAAACATATCTTGAAGACAAAAGGGACTTGTTGCGCATCATTTGACCCACCCACGTCTATGCTGAAACATGCTTCTTCAGTATACAAATATGTGGTCGTGGATGCAGAAGACCTTCTTGATAATCTTCAGCTGTGAAGACGTGGTCTTGGAGACTTACTAAATGATTAAAATATGTAATTATAATGAGATGTGCAAGAAAATATTTTCATTTAGTTCCAAAAAGTTCAAGTTGAAAAAATGATTAACTTCAGACAGTAAGAAAGTTATGTTTTGTTAAGAAGAAAACAGCTTGGTTCCGAGAATGAAAAGGAAATGAAATAATTTGGTTGATGCAGTAATTAAGGAGTTCTGTGTTAATTAACTTTAGGTTTACATCACTTCGAACAACCTTACAGGAACACTGCAGCAGCATTCAGCTGGTAAGTTGTGCAAAGTTAAATAATTTGCGTTTGTATGTATAAACTCGCGAGTGCGTATATATATATATATATATATATATATATATATATATATATATATATATATATATATATATATAATCTTCTACTGATAAAGCAGATCTCTTCGCACAGACTTTCTCCTCCAGTTCCACCTTAGACGATTCCGGTGCTGTTCCTCCATCACATACCCCCTCTGACTTCCTCATGGCTGACATTAAAAATTTCTTCAGTTGATGTATTTTCTGCCATCACTGTCCTCAGTACTAACAAGGCATATGGGCCTGATGGGGTCCCTCCTGTTGTCAAGAACTGTGCTTCTGTGCTTACATCCTGCCTAGGCAAACTCTTTCGCCTTTGTCTGTCAACTTGTACCTTTCCTTCTTGCTGGAAGTTTGCTCTCAATCAGCCAGTCCCAAAGAAGGGTGACCACTCCCAACCCTCCAACTATCGTCCAATTGCTTTAACGTCCTGTATTTCGAAAGTTTTCCAGTCAATTCTCAATAGAAAAATTTTAAGACATCATTCTTTCCTATCACAACCTTCTTTCCGATCGTCAGTATGGGTTCCGTCAGGGACGCTCCACTGGCGATCTTCTCACCTACCTTTCAGGCTCTTGGTCATCCTCCTTTCGGGACTTTGGCGAAAGCTTTGCCATTGCACTTGACATCTCAAAGGCTTTCGATCGAGTCTGGCATAAATCTTTAATTTCCAAACTGCCCTCCTACGGTTTCTATCCTTCTATCTGTGCCTACATTGCTAGCTTCCTTTCTGGTCGTTCTATAGCCGCTGTTGTAGACGGGCATCGTTCTTCTCCTAGATCTATCAACAGTGGTGTTCCTCAGGGCTCTGTCCTATCACCAACTCTTTTCCTTTTATTCATCAATGATCTTCTAAGCAGTACATCTAACCCTATCCACTCATACGCTGATGACTCCACCCTTCACTTTTCCATTCGGTTCCTGCAACGCCCATCTCAACAGTTACTTCAACAAACAAGGGATGAGGCTATGGCACACCTAATGTCTGACTTGGCTCGTATCTCTGACTGGGGTAAAAATAATATGGTTGTTTTTAATGCATCTAAGACTCAGTTCTTACACCTATCAACCCGACAAAATCTCCCACAGGTATACCCACTAATGTTTAATAATATTCAGCTTAATCCTGCATCATCCTTGAACATGCTTGGGGTTTCATTTACTCGGGACTTATCTTGGAAAGATCATATTACATCTCTTGTAAAATCTGCTTCCAAGAGATTGGGTGTGCTAAGCCGACTCCGCTCTTTCTTTACCCCTGCACAATTGTTGACTCTATACAGGGGTTTTATCTGCCCCTGTGTGGAGTACAACTCTCATGTGTGGGGAGGCTCCCCACATACAGCTCTTCTCAATAGGGTGGAGTCAAAGGCTTTTCGTCTCATTAACTCTCCTCTTACTGACTCCTTTCAACCTCTGTCTCTTCGCCGCACTGTTGCATCTTTATCTCTTTTCTATCGTTACTTTAATGGTCACTGCTCCTCTGAACTGTCTGCTTGCATTCCTCCACCTCTACGACGGGCGCGTAGCACCCGTCTGGCAGCAAACTCTCATCCCTTTTCTGTCCAACTCTCTAATGCAAGAGTTAACCGTTACTCCCAGTCTTTCATTTATGCAACAGGTCAGCTCTGGATCTGTCTCCCTCTGTCTGTATTTCCTGCTGACTATGATCTCCAGTCTCAAACGCAGTGTGTCCAGGCATCTCAAAATGATTGGATCTTGAATTTGGCTCTCTATTGTATTTTGTTTTTCTCTTGGAGGGAACTGTTACTGCGGGCTCATGGCCTTTGGTTCCTTCTTCCTCGCATATATATATATATATATATATATATATATATATATATATATATATATATAGTTAAATAGATATGTATATATACTGTACATAATTACCTTATGTTGGGCTACTTTATACCGAAATTCGCTACTTTTCAGGCCTGTTTCCGCTACTTTTGGTCACAAGAATCTGGCAACCCTGCAGTATGGACGCCATTACCTCTCGTATGGTAGGTGTTGTGCCGATGCGTGGTATATTTCATCATAATTTCGTGAGTTATTACGCAAAATAGCTGTACTTCCTTATATGTTCAGAGAGATAAAGACAGCAGGTAAATGATGCGCTAAGAGTAAAGTGTTGATATTGCTTTTTTAAGTACTAAAATTGCACAAGAAATCTGTGATACCAAGAAAAAAAAATTGTTTTGAGGTAGAACGGACGAAAGTCAGCATGCATGTATCGATAATAATATCATCTACGAGAGTGACCACGATGACCAGCGATACTGGTGACAAGATGTCTTTGCTATGGAAACTCCAGTGCCTTCTGATTTATTGCTAGTGTTTCCTTTTTCTCTCTAATGAAAGAGTAGACCTCTGGTAACATTATGTACTGAGTGTTTTTACATGCCTACATCTCCTCTGAAAGGATTATTAGCTATTTACTTAAAGTTACTTCAAGAAAGCTGTGAATATGTGGGGAAATCATAGTTTTTCTTTAAGACATTGGAACAAATGCGACAGTGATGATGTAAATTTATTTTTGATGAAATAAAACATCAAATCTAGAAAAACTTGTGGTGACAGATATTTTGGGGAAATTTTCCAAGTGTTTGCCCCCACTGGCAAAAATCCTGGATACGCCACTGCTTCCTCTCTCCCTCCCTCTTTTAACTGCTTTCTTAACCCTCACTGTGGCACACCTCAGGTGAGAGTATTGGCAATGCTAAATCAGAAATTCGGGAATGGAGCCAACGTTTCATACAGCTTCATCCTGCAGTTACGCCAAGCAGCTGTCAAAACATCAGGCAGATGGACCTTATCAAATGTAACAATGAGGGTATGCATTGCCGACAAGTTGCCATTTACACTAGTATTGATACCTTCAACCATCACCACACCTTGATCAGCTAGTTCCCTCTGGAGTACTTACACATTATAGCCAAGAAGCTCCCTGACACAGACTACAGCACGAGACAGATTCAGAGAAGTATGAGGGTCAGCTGGAGACAGGAAAACTACCAACCTAAGAAGTGATTGAGTTCACTCTTGGTAACAATATTATCCTCATCAGCCTGGGAGACAACATTAGGAGTAGCACCACATGCCTGAACGAGAGGACGGTGCACGTGGGAAATAATATACATACGTATATCCTGCCCAACAGTACTATAACCAACATCAAATTTTGCAAAGAAGATGGGTTCATAATTACACTTGCTGAGAGCTGAATTGAATGCCTCCACATGTGGCCTCGAACATCACCCCTGTCCAACCTATAACACCTTTTCTTCCTCAATGCAATAGACAGTTATGACAAACGTGTAAATATCTACACTGTTTACGCCAAAGATAAAATACTTGAACAAGAGGAATGAGGTCTAGGAGAAAATTGGTCCTGGCAAAATTTGTCAGGCTGGCAGCAGGGAAACAGGGCCAACTAAGCATGATGTCATGACCCAGCCGCCGAGCCAGATGCCCTTTCTCCTACTACTATGGAAAAGGGTCAGGAATTGGGTGGGTTTTCTACTGTGATCAAATATTACAGATCTGCGCCATCGGAGCATGTTATGCGACGGCGTTTGGGTAAGTCCGACTGGGCAAAGTTTGTTGAATATTAATGTCTTGTCTGCAGCATTCATGAGTTGACTCCTAGAGTATTGATGATGTACACCAGTATTTCACATCTATGTACTGTATGTCCGACTGGTACCTCTTCAATTCATCAAATGTTTGTCAAGTTCTGCATGAGATCTATTCCTTGGTGGACTGAGATGTGTGCTTCGAATAGCGTCACCAAAGTTGCTACCAGGAGATATTGGATGAGTAATGGTATCTTCTTTCATAAAATTCAGTATAAGAAAGATCGTGCTCACTACCACTCATTTCCGAAGAACTCATATCGTACCTCATGGAGAACCTATGCCTTCACTGTTGCTTCATTTATTCCTTTACCACTAGTCTGGGAGAGAGTGATTAAAATAATGTGCAAGTATTTGCCTTCTCTGTGATACAGACTGCTCACGGATCGTCCGTATCCAATGCCTTGGAAGTATTTTCTTCTCAAGTGGAAAGCTTTGACAAAGTCTCATGTACGGATCCCTCCAAGCCATTGAGTTATTTCCAGCAGACACAAGGAAGGATATTTCCCTTTAATCATGTGGAGGGGAACCCAATAATGCACATGAGTTGTTCTCGGGCAGCATAATGACTCGGCTTATGGACATGATGATGTTTTTAATGCCATAATTCACCATTTTCCATGAAAATTTTTCATGTTTTTATTATATCTTTTTAATAGGATGTGAGAAGAAGGTATATTACCCACTAACTGGAAGATGGGTATCGCCATTCTGCTTCTTAAGCGAGGTAACGATCATTCCAATGTTCCTAATTATCGTATCATTTGTTTGACGTCTGTATAAATTGTGTGACGATATGGTAAGCTTGAGGTCTGTTGCGCATCTACAGAAGAAAGGGTTCTCTGTTTCAAAAAGTGGGCTTTGCAGGATGAAATTTATGTCTGGCAAACACCTCAGGCTTGAATTAGCAAATGGTGAGACTTTTGCATATGAGCAAGATATTCTGGCTGTATTTTTTGACTTGGAAAGGCACATGATATGACATGAAAAGATGGTATACTGAGACAACTTCACCGTTTTAGGCTCAGTGGTCGCCAGCCATTGTTATTTGGAGACATCTTGTCAAATCACAGATTTCAGGAGGGTTCATCCAGACAAAACCTTATTTCTGAGTGGGCACTAGCTTCAGTGTGTGGAGAAGACGGGTTTCTTGGGTTAATGTTCGACTGCCGACTAACTTGGGATTCGTTTTCAAACTTCGGAATGTATTGTATGCAAGCAGTGAATGTAGGTTACTGAAGCTAGACTACTGTCTTTCACCTCGTGGAGTGCTGACCGGAAGACACTCTGACACTCTTATCAATCCATGTGGTTGTGAGATATTCTCCTCTGTTTCTGAAACGAGGCTTAATGTGCATCATTCTGGTTTGTGAGTTGCTACTGGTGCTTTCAGGTCCTCCCAGATTCCTAGCTTGTTGGTTGAGGTTGGCGTGCCTCACTTAGATCTTCAGCACACGGCATCATCATTCATTGCCGGAACTTTAAGATATGTATTCTAAACTCATTTACAGCTTTAGTATTTATGTGTCATGGCAGTCAATTATTGTAGCATTGTGATTCTCCTCCGCATTCCTTCAGGCACAGAGTCAGTCAGACAATGGGGGACTTAGGTCTATCTGCAATGCCGGTCTACAGAGTCCGGCTGGCAAGGATTTTTCCAGTGTTCCTTCTGGGTGTATAGAACCACAGTGATTGTGTTGTCACTAAGTCTTTAATCTCTCTCCAAGCTTTTCATCAATTATGTATATAACAATCGTCCATTCACTGAGGCACAATCACAGTATTAACAGACGGTTCAAAGGCCAGACACTCGTGTCGAGTTTGGAGTGGCGTTTCCAAATTCTGTGATGGAGGAAGTTTTCCACTTGATGCTCCATTTCTTATTACAGAACTGACTGCTCATAAGCAGATTTCTTCACACCTAGAAACTCCTTATACTGTATTTAGTGACTTAAATGACCCCTTTGGCTCCTGAGTGCTTTAATTCTGCTCATCCCTCGGTCTTTACCATTTTCAGCTGGTTTTTCCTGATTCAAGAACGAGGTACATTGATCCATGTTTTAGAAGGTTTCCTTGCATGATTGTATTTTTCTATTTGAAGGTTGGACTGAAACGAGCATGTGTCATGTCTCCATGGTTGTTCATGGGGTTATAAAAGAGATACAAGTTAGGGCAGTCGATGTTGAAGCTGCCCTAATGAGAGAGGGCAGTGTTCGGAAACTCCCTGTACTGTTGTTTGCAGATGATAATATGTTGTTAAGTGAAGACGAAGGGGAGCTGCAAGGCTTGGTGGATGAGTTTGGGCGAGTGTGTAAGAAACGGAAAAAGGTGAATGTAGGGAAGAGTAAAGTTATGGTCTTCGAGAGAAGTGAAATCAGTGAATGTACAGAGAGGTTGGATGAGAAGGAAATGGAAAATGTGATTGCGTTTATGTGATTGTGATGAGTAACGATGGATGTTTAGAGGGTGAAGTGCTTGAAAGGGTACAACAAGGAAGAACGGTTGCTGGTTCCTTGAAAGCAGTGATAAGAAACAGGAAAGTGAGCATGGAAGTGAAAAAGCTACTACATGACAGTATTGTGATATCAACTCTAACGCATGGAAGGGAAGCTTGGACCTTGTTGGACGGACAGAAGTCAAGAGTGAGAGAAGTGGAAATGATTCATTTGAGAGGAGCATGTGAAATCACATGGAGAGACAGGCTGACAAATGAGGAAGTGAAGAAGCATTGTGGTGTGGATGTGGATGTGATAGGAAGCGTTAGGAGAAATACACTGAGGTGGTTTGGCCATGTGGAGAGGATGGAGAATGAGAGACTGACGAGGAGAGTGTATTTGAGAAGGAGAGGGAGGCCAAGGATGAGATGGAGGGATTGAGTGGAGAGGTATATGAGAGAGGGATGTGTGAGCTGGGAGCAGGGCAGTGTGTCAGGACAGTAAAATATCTTAATACATAATAACCAGCAACATACATAATATAGTCTAGAGGTTAAGTCAATGTCAAACCTAGGGGCCAAAGGAAGTGACATTAGCACCTCTCCAGAATGTCTCACACCAGCACAATAGCTCACAAACAGCGCCTCGTGACCATACACACACACACAAACATACACACACACACAGGCTTCTAGAACATTTCAACAAAAGTATAGCCCAAGTGACAGAACACTTACTAAAAGAGAATGAAGGAGTCAGAGCTCGGAAGGGGGCTGGCGATCGTAGTGAAAGGTTGTACAGAGAGAGTGGGAGAGAAAGAGGCTAGCAACATGGGCGAGAGAGTGGCAGAGAGAGAGAGCGAGACAGGGAGGTAGTTAGCGGGACTTTACTTTATACTTCACTCGTGTGTGAGAGACTTTGTTAATATTTCCAAGACAAATAAGAATAGTCCCATACTAATCTTTACCTCTCCTGTCATTGCATGACAAAAGGAAACGAAGATTACCTACTTACAAAACTACTCACGTATAACACCCGCTCGTCCACGAGTCTAATACATGTACAACTGATCTACAAAACACACTACAAGAAGCTACGAAGTTACAACAAGAAGTGAAATGGCGGGGGACAGGTTGACATGGAGGCGATTTGTTTGTGGCCACACCTTACGGGATTAAGGCGTCTGGCAATAGATAAATAGATAGACGTTAGCTAAAGCCACCTCTTCTCTACGACCTCCTGCCAACTACCCACTTCCCACAACTGATGTGACTCCTTTGCTGAAGTCTGCGGTTCGTACCTTTTGGCAAATACAGTGGCATGCTGTTCTTAGTAGCAGATTAAAAGGAGATTTCTCCGAAGATGGTTATGTCGAGAGTACACCCCTCGGTGCCTGGACGATTAGAGTTGAATTTTGCCTGGCTTTGCATTGAAGGTTTACAGCTTACTCGTGGGTTTCCAATGTGTCGTAGGGCTCAGGCATGTTATGAGGGTGCCTGGTTCCTCTTAATGTCCGTCACTTGCTGGCCGAATGTCCGAGTCTAGTTGACCTACATCAAAGGAATATCTTCCATGCCTAGAGGTACAGTATCTCTCGTTATCTGGCTAACATTTTTAGGAGGTGGTGGACCTACTCGATATTTTGTAGTTTTTTTTTTTTTTTTTTTAGAGTATACCATTGTACATGTCATTTATTCTTGCTTGCAGATACTGATTGTATTCTATATGAAGACTTTGATTTTTTTTTTTATGGGATATAACTGAGTTGTTGTTACATCCATTCATCATTTTATAATTTGATTCATTTTACATGCATTACGCACAACCATCCTGATAAGCATCCGAGATGGATACGTGAGATGTCCACTGTGAAGAGTCACATCTACTTGTACGTTATCATTTTGCCCGAAGCTTTGTACTATTAAACATGTCGTTACACAAAAGTGATATTTAGATCTTCCCTTTCCCCAGTTGCTTTAATCTCTTCTCTTTTTAAGCCTTTAGAGCTCTCTGTAGTAGGATGAATTAGGGGCATCCTATCTTTCATAACCTTATTTCTGATTGCCAGTTTAGTTCCGTCTCGGATACTTACTGTACTGTACATACCTGTCAGATTCTAGGTGACATTTATTAATGGATTTCGTGAAACATTTGCTTTTACTTGTGCTACTCTCCATTCTGACCGGATATATTTGTTAGCCAAGCCCATTTCCTCCTTCTCATCCAAGTTTGGTTGGCAGCTATCAAATCGTTGACAGAGGCTACACAGCACTACCACCACTGTCTAACAGACAACAGTAGCGATAACTTCACCTAAGCTTTTCGTCTGGAAGTAAAACTAGTGACCCTATGAGATTCATCTCTTATTTTCCAAATTATTCTACCTTCACGACAAGCAATCATAATGTGTGATTCATTTAGCCACCAGTGATGAGAAACGTAGGTGCACCATTGAATGCCATCCTCCCTTCTTGTAGGCCAGGTAGTGACTGGTCGCGGCCGTAATTTTGGTGACAACCTCCCTCTACACACACAAGTGCTCGAACCACTGCACTATCATCATCACATGGTAGGATTATTTTTCGCCGTTCTTTATAGAATCCCGTTACACAGAAAAAATATCAAATCAGTCTTTATCCATGTTTTGTGTTATTTAGATCCTGTGAAGTTTTACAGAAACTCATTTAAAATCTGTACTGGAATCAAGAAATAATTTAGGACAAAGTCACGCCAGTCATCACCTGGCCTACAAAGGGGGAGTATGACATTGCACAAGCAGTTCTGGCAGGACTGTTGGGGTACCTAGACTTGTCATTATTGTTGGATAAATGGATCACAGATTATGGCTGCTCCCTGTAACAGTACAATAATTAGGAAAGTTATAAATTAAGCTCACAGAGGCAGTAGTTTTGCATTCAGAGCAAAAATTTGGGGGGCGTTTTCACTACTACCCTCGCTTTTGAAAGTGGTGGAAGTGCAGCATAGGTGCTACCACCCATTTGATAACTGCCAAACAAGTGCAAATAGCTCAGAGGAGGGGGGCGTGACATACAAAGATATCGAGTTCGAATGGTACACTAGAGGTAAATCGTTGCCACCTGATATATCTTTCTATGTCTTTGTTCAAGTCTCCTCGCCGGTCAGCCTGCAGCTGTAGATGGTTACATTTTCTTCTGAAATTGTTAGTAGTAGTGTTTCTCGCGATTTTGTCCTTTTACTTACACCATTTCTCCTATTAGTTAATGGGCTGTGTTGTTGTATTAGTGTCAGGACTCCATATTATAATTACAAATCATAATAGATAAATAGATAAATAGATAGATAGAGAGACAGATAGAAGCAGGAAGTCAGATGATGAGATGGTATTGTGTCTGCGAGAATCGAGCAATGCTAAACATGCTTACACACTCTTAACTCAAGGAATGCTTTATAGGCACACGACAGAGCCTCGTGACCATACACACACATACACACATACTCACACACAGGCTTCTAGAACTTTCCAACCACAGTGTAACACACGTGACACGACCCCTGCTACACCAGTATTTAGGAAGCAGAGGCAGAAGGAGACAGTCGATAGAACCGGCAGGTAGTAGGGAGAAGGGCTTAGCAACATGGAAGAGAGATAGAGAGAGAGAGAGAGAGCGAGACAGGAGGTAGCAAGCGGGACTCTACTTAACTTCACTCGTGTGTGAGAGACTTTGTTAATATTGCCAAGACAAATAAAATTAGTCCCATACTATTCTTTACCTCTCCTGTCATTGTATGGCAAATGGGAACCAAGATTATCTACTTACAAACTACTCAAGTATAACAACCGCTCGTCCACAAGTTCAATATATATATATATATATATATATATATATATATATATATATATATATATATATATAAAACATCACTACAAAGGAGTTACAAAGTCTTTTTATGACATTTGGTAGCAGCGAAAGTTCGGACCTCGTCTTCGAATCAACAGTGAATTTCTACAAAAGCAGGCGACACTCTGCAAGATTAGCTTCAGTTCTACAATGAATTCCTACAAAATACAAGCCCTCGAGTGTACAATTGATTCTGCATTATGAAGAGTGAAAAAAAAAAAAACTTACAACCAATAACTCACAACCAGCTCCTGACAGTATTCTCTCCAACCCCCACTCCGTCTCCCCGATCATCACGCTGATGTACAGGTGAAGAGGTCACAGGACGCCTTGCAAGTAGTTTAACAAAGTACTGATACAAATAATTTTGCAATTTCTACGACGACCCAATGAACTACAACCATCTACAATCAACTACAGGTAACAACTCCACGAGTCATCTGTATAATCTTCTACACGCACCTACAAGTAGCAGCAGTCTTCATCCCACAACGAGTAAATCACAAGAAAAAAGGACCGAGAAAACATCGAGAAAGAAAAACAAAACAAACAAACGAAGAGTGAGATACGACTCGCAACCACCAGACCTCACCCTCCTCTCTCTGCTACATCCACCCAACCTCCACCGCTGACGCAGGAGTGAAGAGGTCAAGACAACGAAGCAAATACTAAGTCCATATTCACAACTCATCTTACTCACTCATCTTCACTCAAGTTACTCATCGCTACTCGTTTACTCATCACAGCTACCAGTGTGGAAAGTCGACATCACCATACATGTGCTGAGACGACGACAAGCCGTGTGTCTGACACCCCACAACACGTCAATCAACCTGTGAAGAACAACGCTATCACCACGTGCAACACCACTCACACCATTTCCACCACGGTAAAAATTAGTGAGTTACATAGTTACTTCATTCATGCGATACACAGTGATAGACAACACATTTTGCACAAACATATAAAACCTGCTGTATAGTTGCAACTTAAATACATATACGTACTTCAGTTATCTTCATAATTCAATTACTAAATAATCACCAACAGTAAATACTCTACACTGCATATATTCATTCATTTATTATAGCATTTATTTACTACCAACAAGTGTTACCATTTATACCTACATAAAATACGTGTTGCATACATACTATCTATCTATCTATATACCTAGGCTGCTTCCCCCAAGGAAAGGGAGGTAGCCGAGACAGGACGACACACTCCCCATTTACTCATCCATTCAAACACATTCATTCGCATCTTAGCCCCAAGGGAGAATGGACAGATCCTCACCGCACCACACCGCACAAGGGTCAACTGCGCAATGCAATCAGTGACATCCGCAGCAGGGCCCGACAGCAGAGCTGGTTTACCCCTGCCACATCATAACAGACCCATCCCCTTACCAGCACCTGACCTGACTAGCTGATCAGACCAAATGCGGGAGAATATCCCCTCAGGGCTGCATCATCACTTATTCATTCACAATTTCTCTCCATTTATTTCTGTCATGCACAGCCACTCTTCCTTGCTCAACAGACATCCCTCTCGCATCCAGTGCTCTCTTCACACTGTCCATCCATCCTATTCGTGGTCTTCCTCTCAGCCTTACACCTCTCACATCAGATCTAGTTATCTTTTTCACCAATCGCTCATTATCCATTCTCTCCATATGCCCAAACCATCGCAACACCCTCTGCTCAACTCTATCAGCCATCTCCCGAACAACTCCAGTTCTCCTTCGCACTTCATCATTTCGCACTCGATCCATACGCGTCACTCCACACGTACTCCTCAGACACCTTATCTCCATTACATTCGAACTTTTCCTCTCTGCTACACCCATATTCCATGTTTCAGCCCCATATAACACAGTCGGTACCACAACACCCTCATACAACCTTCTCTTTACATCCATTTTAAGCGAACGACATCTAAACACTTTTTTCATTCCTACCAGCACCTTTCCTACTTCATTTATTCTAAACTTCACTTCTGCATCTATTCTTCCATCCACAGCAACATGTGACCCTAGATATTTAAAACACTCTGCCTCCTCAAGCAACTCGCCATTCAAAGCTATATTCATCCCCCTACCATCTACCAACCTCTTACACTTCATCACTTTACTCTTATTCTCATTTACTTTCAATTTCCTCCTTTCACACACCCTTTCAAACTCCTCTACCAACTGTCTCAATCTCTCCTCTGAATCAGCCACCAGTACAGTATCATCTGCAAACAGCAGCTGCTTCAGATTCCACTCTCCACCATCAACATTCACCACACTCAGACCTCCACCTAAAACTCTTGCATTCACCTCTCTTACAACACCATCCATGTAAATATTAAACAACCAAGGCGACATCACACATCCCTGTCGCAGCCCCACTCTCACAGGAAACCAGTCACTCACAGCATTTCCCATTCTTACACACGCTCTACTATTTACATAAAAACTTTTCACCCCTTTTAGTAACCTACCATCAAGTCCATACAATCTTAAAACAGTCCACAAAGCCTCCCTATCAATTCTATCATATGCTTTCTCTAAATCCATGAATGCCCAAAACACATCCTTGCCTTTCGCTAAATACTTTTCACACACTTGTCTCACAGCAAACACCTGATCCATGCATCCCCTCCCTCTCCTAAAGCCACACTGCTTTTCACCAGTCACTCCCTCTGTACCCTCTCTAACTCTCATAATTAACACTCTACCATAAACATACATACAGCTACCGGTATACATTATTACATCCACAAAGTAATAAAGAAAATATACCATCACAGTTACTTAGTGAGCGATTAAAAGAACTGTACTAAACATTTATTAATTAAAGCTACCTTGTGGAAACAGATAAATTAAGTTACAAGGAAAACCAGGAAAAAAAAATGACCAACACAAATGACGTTAGCAAGAATGAACATCTTCAACACAATCGTGAAGACAAAGATTTCCACACAGTGCTGACACGATAGGTACAAGTGAACAAGAAGTCAGTGTATATAGTTAATACTGTATATAGTGTATATATATTTTTTATATAAAATAACAAAATATGGGACTATATAATATCATTTTCAGTAATATCTGTGGAATATAAACTAAACCTTAAAAATGGATCCCAAGGAAATTAGCCAGAAATTATGCAACCATGAACAACACAGAAAAAGCATACACAAGCGAAGAAAAACAAACTATAGAAAATCAAGACATACAAAAAAAAAAAAAAAAGTAAGAACAAAAAAAGAAAGAATTAGAGTCAGGTCACATAACAAACAAATGAAAATAAGTGTAAGTGTTACTACAAATGCCAAAATACCACATAAACTCCTTCTATAAGTGAAACAAAAAGCAAACGGTTGTCTCCACAAGCTAGTGGCATGGCACATCATATCATCGACCGCAGCATGACCGGATTCAATGTCAGGACTGCAATTATTACAATTATGTAACTACAAACGATATGTAACAATTATGTAACGACAAACGATTGCATTATATTACACTTGCTACAATTATGTAACTACAAACAATATGTAACAATTATGTAACAGTTGCATTAACAAGATGTAACTTTTATGTAACTTTAACTACAATTATGTAACTACAAATAATATGTAACAATTATGTAACAGTTCCATTAACAAGATGTAACTTTTATGTAACTTTAACTACAATTATGTAACTACAAACAATATGTAACAATTATGTAACAGTTCCATTAACAAGATGTAACTTTTATGTAACTTAAACTACAATTATAAGGCCAACACAATTATGTAACAATTGCATTAACAAAATGTAACTACAATTATAAGGCCAACACAATTATGCATTACCACAATATTATGTAACAATTCATAAAATGTTACAATTATGTATTACCACAATATTAATACAATATTATGTAAAGTCATACAATTATACCACAATTCTGTATTACCAGAATCATCATACAAGTTAGGTGAAATATTGGACATTACTAAGGGGATGGCTCAATATGTAATGTGTAACCTAGCAGTATTGCCATTGCACAATTATATGCGTACGTCTGTTGTACATGCACGTCTTACAAAGTGTCATACAACAACCATTGCATTTGTTCAATTATGTATACAACTTGTTTAAAATATAATATCTTGATCATTGCAATTTACTATGAATATTATATGTATACAATATTATAATCAATACTAATAGATTTGCAAATGTCAATGATAATTGCTGTAGGAGGACCTTCAGCTGCGCGGCCGAGCATATGTCAGGACTCCATATTATAATTACAAATCATAATAGATAAATAGATTGATAGAGAGACAGACAGAAGCGGGAAGTCAGATGATGAGAAGGTATTGTGTCTGCGAGCATTGAGCAATGCTAAACATGCTTACACACTCTTAACTCAAGGAATGCTTTATAGGCACACGACAGCGCCTCGTGACCATACACACATACTCACACACAGGCTTCTAGAACTTTCCAACCACAGTGTAACACACGTGACACGACCCCTGTTTCACCAGAATTTAGGAAAGAGAGCTCAGAAGGAAGCTAGCCATAGAACAGGCAGGTAGTAGGGAGAAAGGCTTAACAACTTGGAAGAGAGAGAGAGAGCGAGACAGGGAGGTAGCTAGCGGGACTCTACTTTATACTTCACTCGTGTGTGAGAGACTTTGTTAATATTTTCAAGACAAATAAAAATAGTCCCATACTATTCTTTACCTCTCCTGTCAGTGCATGACAAAAGGGAACCAAGATTATCTACTTACAAACAACTCAAGTATAACAACCGCTCGTCCACAAGTCTAATAGATAAATTCTCTACAAGTAACTACAAAGTCTTTTATGACAGCTCTGTACATTTACATGCTGATAATTGCATCTTTTACTGTGCTACACGATTTCCAGAGAAACTATCCCAGCAGCCACTACCACAAACACTGGCTTTGGCTTACCGGTGTTCAGATCTGTCTCTTATTTTTGCTTGCTGCAGTAGGAACCTTGATATCTTTAAACTTCTATAACTATATTCATCGTTTTCTCGTCCAAGTATGGTCTTCTATCTAACTATTCCATTACCTTCAACAACAAGTAACCCTGTCCTTCATCATCCGTTGTTATTCTTGGTGTCCCTGTTTTCGTGATTTATATTGAAACATCACACTGTACTTTCCGCATTGACAGCTTTGCAAGGACTAGGTTCTTAACCTTCGCCTTGTATTCTTTAACCACACACAGTTGGGGCCTTTACACAGGGGTCATATTTGCCCACGTAAAGAGTTCATCTTTCACGTGTGTGGTAAAGGGGAAGGAAGGGCTCAAGATTGAAAGTACGTTTGAATTTGACAGAGCAGAAGGCTTTTCGACTCATCTTTCCACGTCTCACTCTGTCCAACTCTCCCACCCGATCTTCCTCTCTCTCTGCTTGTGAGGCTAGTGGGGAGAGAGAGAGAGAGAGAGAGAGAGAGAGAGAGAGAGAGAGAGAGAACTGACTAAAGTCGCTCTTATATATTTTTTTTTTTTTCAGAACGAGAGATGTAAAATTCGGTATCTTAATATCAGTGAATCACATACCCTCTTCGTTTATACAGTAAGCCATAAATGGTGGTTACCTTGTATACCAATTCCATATATCTATGCATTTTAGGATGAACACATCTTTATTTGTATGTGAATTTTCCAACCACTCAGTCCCTAGACTCCTTGATATGACTCTGATAATAGTGATACATGAGAAATCAGTTGCAATGCAAATTGTAGAATGTGTATTCATTATTATTCAGTAATAACTGTTTGCTTCGATCATCTCTTGGACTGATTAACTTATACTGTTTTATCTTAGTACTAATACAAAAAGTTTAAAATACTGATCAGAATAGAATGTACGGCCATGAACAAAATTTTGTTGTCACTTCTCATACCACTGTTGTATCGTGCTTTGCATATTTTAAAAATCCATCTCATTCTTTTTTTCCGATTGCTACATACTGGCATCACTCAAAAATAATTTTTGTAATACTCTTCATTATGACAGCCGGCTGAGAAGTGTCAGTGAACTTTTCCTCTAGGTTGTACCTTTGAAATCATCTGTAGAATATGAGTTGCATCTTTGGTATAATCAAGGGGTAAAGTAATTTCTTACGATTAGGCGGCAGCGAATCTGGCAATCAAACGAAGGAAACAATGTGTGTCCTTCATTTTTTTGTCTGCGACTTAGGCCAAAATATACAGAATATGGAGATTCTCTTACTGACGTTCTTTTTCAGATACACCTACGTAAGACCTCCAGATAGGGGATGGGGTGATCTGCTGCAGAATGGGTCCTGGAATGGCATGATGCGTCTCATAGTTGAGGAGGTGGGATCCGCCATGTTACTTATAAGCGTACACACACACACACACACACACACACACACACACACATACAAAACTCACACATATCTAGACACACAGATAGATAGATAGATGGACAGATAGACAGATAGATAGTTAGTTGACCAGATCTTACAATAATTATGATAAAATACCGTATTGACAGACAATAAAGTACATACTACATATACTAAAATAACTGCAGTCCCCAGTAATGATAATTATTATATATCACATTTATTTGAACAAATTATCTCAAATACATTATCTCTTATCTACAGTATTCTACAAAATATTTAACTAAAACGGAACATAACATCTTTGTATGAACCTTCTACAAATCATTAATCACTGACGTCACCATTTATACACATGTACTAAATCATGGATACTGTTACACATTACCTCATTCATGACGTTAGAAAAGATATATAAAAGGTTGTTGTAACCATATCTGCCATTGAGGTGCTGATTGAGGACACACTTCTCTACTACGTGCCTCTCAGTGTAACAGCGCCACATCTACACGGTTCCTCGACCGGTACACGGCCACACCCGTGCATGTTCCAGCGCCCCGTCTCTGCCAAAAGGCTGTGATCCGATACTCGGAACCTCGTGAACTCTTGCCTATGGAACTGGTTAAAAGCATGTTCTCGTGTGTAAATCTCGTGTGTCGATAAGGTAGGGTTAACACCTTCGTACACGTTACACTTCGATGCAGTTCACTCTTCTATAGAATTTCGAAATTTTTTCATCATTACAGAAATATGTGGCACTTTGTCTTGTATCAGATCTCGTAGCTATCTCCCCGTGAGTGTGTTGGTGTTGGTCAACACACACACACACACACACACACACAAATGTGTAGACAGGTAGATAAACACACACACACACACACACACACACACACACACACACACACACACACACACACTGAAACTACAGTAGAAAATTTTCATTTTTTCTGTTCATAGAAGTTGTGAGCATCGTTAAAAATTGCAGACCATATAGGATATGGAAGAACAGAAACCTGTAACATACATTTGTGAGAAAGGTGGAAGAGGAAGAGTATGCATAGTGTCCGAAAGTGAGAGAGAGGTAGAGCGGTGTTCGACAGTGAGAGAGAGGAAGGGCTGTTCATGACACTGAGAGAAAGGGTAGTGCCAGAGAGTGAGAGAAAGGAAGAGCTATGTTCATGACAGTGAGAGATAGGAAGTAGTGTCCATGATAGTGAGAGATGAATGTGAGGATTAAAATGTCCTAGAGGCTGTTCTGCCAAGTTGTCTTGTCCAAGGGTACCTATGTGGGAGCAAGGTGGTGGAGATTACATGACTAACTATCTTTCTATATCCAGACGCTCTAATCCCGTAAGGACTAGCATCAAACAAATAATCTGCATGTCGCGCTGTCCTCTGCCATTTCAATGTCCTCCCCAACCTTACACCCCCAACCTTCATATACCTCTCCATTCCATCCCTCCACCTCATACTCTGTCTCCCCCTCCACCTTCCCCTTCCACCTCACGCACATACACTCTCCTCGTGACTCACTTTCCATTCTCTCCACATAGCCAAACCACCTAAGTGTATTCTCCTAACTCTATGACATCTAGATCCACCCTTGCACCACAACGCTCCTTCACTTCCTTGTTTGTGTGTCTGTTACTCCATGTAACTCTATATGCATCTCTCAAATAACTCGTTGCCACTGCTCTCACTCTTGACTTGTGTCCTTCTAACAGGGTACAAGCTTAACTTCCACACGTTAGAGTTGGTGTCACAAGACCATTATGCATTGACTTTTAACCTCCCCATTTCCTATTACTGCCATCAATGAACCAGCAGTCTTTCTTGCTAGTTGCACCTTTTCATACATTTCAGTCTCTAAACTTCAATCCTTACCTATAACTCTATCCAAGAACATATATGCACTCACAATTTCCATTTCTTCACCATGCACCCTCATTATGCATTCTTTTACTTCATTTCTCACGAAGACCGCAACTTTACTCTTCCCCACATTCACCTTTAGATTCTGTCTCTTACATGCTCTCACAAACTCACTTACCAAGCCTTATAGTTCCCATTCGTCTTCAGTTAACAGTACAGAATCATCTGCAATCAACAAAATAAGAAAATTCCAATTGCTGCCATCTCTCATTAGGGCCACTCCAACATCCACGGCCCTACCCTGTATCTCTTTTATACCCCCATCCACTGAACAACCTTGGCAACATGACATCCCTTTTTCAGTCCATAATTCAACATGATACATCCTTTTTCCAATCCATAATTCAGACAGAAAAATTCGCTCAGTTCACCATCCACACGCACTGCAGCCCTTGCACCCTCATCCATACGCTTCATTGTGTTTAATAGCTTCCCATTTGCTCCGCATAATTTTAATATCTTCCACATTGCTTGTCTGTCCAGTCATATGCTTTCTTCAAATCCGTGGGGGTTTCATATGATATCTTTCCCTTCTCTAGAAACTTTTCCACAAAACACCTTAAGATGAAAATTTGATCTCTACGGTGTCTTCCCTTACTGAAACCTCCCTGTTCTTCTCCAACTAATTCCTCGGTTATTCCCGAAACTCTATCAACAAGTATCCTGCTATATATTTTTCCTAAAATACTACAAAGACAAATGCCCCTATCATTACCACACACTTTATTTTGCCTTTTTCCTTTTGCACTTAATTTCCAGTCCTCTGTGACACTGCCTTCCTCCCAGGCCAGTCAGCGCATCTTTCATATCTATTCTATTACTATCTCCCCCACGTGCTTCAGCATTTCACCACACACTCCATCAGTTCCTGGGGCCTTCCCCTTTTGAATTTTCTTCATTGCTTCTGTTACTTTAGTCATACTGATCTTTTCCTCCCTTCTCATCACCCCTCCTTCTCGCAGCCATTCCCCAGCCACTTATATTTGCAATACTTCCATTCTCTACGTTTAACAATTCCTTGAAATGTTCTCTCCATCTGTTCACATTTTCTTTCTTCTTCACCAGCAATCTGCCATTGCTGTCTTTCACTCACCCTCATACTACTTTCTTTATCACTCTGTCTTACTCTCTTAACATCATTCCAGGTCATATTCTTACACTCCCTCCACTCTAAACTTAAATTCCTTCCAAGCTCTTCATCCACCTTCTTCATACTCTCTCTTATCACATTTTTCACCCCTCTCCCCTTCTCTACATATAAATCTCTATTCCTTATTTAGGCTTCCTCCATGCCTCTGCTTCCCATCCACTCACTATATGGTTTCTTCCTTCACGCCACAACTTGTCTCACCTCTTCATTCCACCATGCCGTTTCTTGAACCCCCTATTGTCTTCTCCTTTATCCACACACCATCTCACTTGCTGCACAGATATCTCGTGAATATCTTGCACACACCTTTCATCTCCCCCATCTGCTCTAAATCATTTTTACCCAATCGCTCTTCTACTTCTTTCTTATATTCTGCCTTTTTTTTTTTTTCATCCGTCTGCAATCTTTCTACCCTCTTAATATGGAGTGCTTCCTCCTGCCCTCCTCTCCCTTTTATCATCCATCACATCAATACTCTGACACCCACCACCACAGTCCCTATCCTCATATTTTGCATGCTCTTGCATCCAGCACATATCTTCTCATTCTCATCCATACACATATCATCAATCATTGCCTTCCGTTCATTCAGTTCACAACGCACCTTTATGATCACTCACCATGCATAGTTGTGGATCACTTTTGCCTATTTATCACCAATCCCCTGCATGCACAAATGTCTATTAGAGCCCTACCATTCTCATCCACTTCTGCAGGCACACACCACTCACGAACTACTTCATCCACCTTTACATTTCCTGCTTTTCCATTCATATCTCCAATCAAAAACATGCTCTTACACCTCCCAAACCTTTCCATGTATGCTTCCACATCTACCCAGAACTCATCTTTCATTCTGCTTGCACAGTCTTCTGTCGGCGCGTATACACACAAATTGTCCATACTTGTATTCCCACTTTCATTCTTACTCAAACACTCCTTGAACTAAATGATCCATAATCTCTTATATTCTCTTTTCATCTCTTGCATGCAATAATACATACACCCTCCTTTGCCCGCTCATTCTCACCTTCTAACATACACATACCCCATCCATACTTCCACTCTCTCATATCACCATTTGGTCTCAGTCAATCCACATTTGTCCATTTTTGCACCCTCAAGCACCTGGACAATCTCTCTTTTTCACCTCATCATTTGCACCCATTGCAGGCCATGTAATAATCTTCAACATGTCCTTCCTTCGGTTCTTGGCCTTTACCTGTATGTCAGTCCAGGTCCGAGGCATTTTGCATGTCCTTTTAGATTGTGTTTGTATTTTTAATTGTTTTCCGAGGAGGGGCACTAACCCTCCGCCAACCCACTTGTTGACACGTAGGTAACACGTTTAGGTTGGTTACAGGGTTACCACCCAGCGTTGTAAATGATTTCCTGGTTTACAGGAAATCATTTGGCTTGCAAGTCAATGTAGGGCTACCCCCAAAACAGAGTAACGATACACTAAGTGGGCGGATGATCGGCTCTCCCATCTACCACGTGGATACAAGAGCCTATAGAGGTTTGGAGAATGGACTTTCTGACAACCACTCAGTGGTGGTGAGAATCAAGGTACAAATGAAATGGAAGAATAGACGAAGGGGAAGACAGGAGGAAGTAGTTCATACAAGGAGGGTTGAAAGCTTACAAGAGGATAGAGAAAGGCAGAATATGAGAGAGGATTGGAGGAGCGATTGGGTAAGTATGGATTGGAGCAGATGGGGGACGTGGAAGGTGTGTGAGAGATATTCACACAAGATATCTGTCCAGCATGTTAGGTGGTGTGTGGGGTGAAGAAAAGATGAAAGGGGGTGCAGGGAACAGCATGGTGGAACAAAGAGGTGAGACAGGCTGTGGCACAAAGGAAGAAAGCATACAGCAAGTGGATGAGAAATAGGGATGTGGAAGAAGTTGAGACACGGAAGAAAGAGTTATATGTCGAGAGGAAGACAGAGGTGAAAAGATTAGTAAGGGGGAGTAAGAAGACAGTGGATGAGGAATTTGGAAGTAATTTGAGTGCAACATGGTGGGAATGTAAGAATATGTTCTTGAAAGAAGTAAAGAGAGTTAGACAGGGTGCCAAAGAAGCCAGTCGGGAATGAAAGATAAAAACGGTAGATTACTAGTGGAGAAAGTACAAAAAGGGTGCAGATGGAGTAACACTTCAAGGAATTGTTGAACACAGAGAATGAAAGTATTGTGAGTATAAGTGGCTGGGGAATGGCTGGGAGACGAAGGCACGTGAAAAGAGAGGAAGAAATCAGTAGGATGGAAGTTGTGGAAGCAATGAAGAAAGTCAAAACGGAGAAAGCCCCAGGAATTGATGGAGTGTGTGGTGAAATGCTGAAACATGGGGGAGAGATAGTTGAAGAATGGATATGGAAGATGTGTAGACTGGCCTGGGAGGAAGTTAGAGTCCCCAAGGATTGGAAGTCAGGTATAATTATTCCCCTGTACAAAGGAGAAGGGGAAAAAGAAGTTTGTGGTAATCATAGAGGAGTTTGTGTTCTTAGTGTAATAGGAAAAGTATATGGTAGGTACTTACTGACAGAGTTAGGGAAATAACAGAGGAATTACTTGGACAAGAGGCTGTGTAAATCAGATTTTCATTCTTAGATCCTTAGTGCAAAAGTTTCTAAAGAAGGGAGAGAAGTTGTATCCGGCCTTCATGGATTTGGAGAAAGCATATGATAGGGCAGATAGATATGGATTGTGGAAAGGATTAAAAATATAAGGAGTAGATCGGAAGTTGTTGATGGCCGTGAAGAGTATGTATTAGTGTGCCAAGGCTGCAATGTGTGTGGATAGTGAAATTAGTTAATTTTTCTATTTGAAGGTTGGATTGAAACAGGGATGTGTCATGTCTCCGTGGTTGTTCAGATTGGGTTATAAAAGAGATAAAAGGTAGAGTAGTGGATGTTGGAACTGCTCTAATGAGAGAGGGCCGTGTTTGGAAACTCTCTGTACTGTTGTTTTAGATGATACTCTATCGTTAAGTGAAGACGATGGGGAGCTGCAAGTCTTGGTGGATAAGTTGGAGAGAGTGTGTAAGAAATGGCATCTAAAGGTGAATGTATGGAAGAACAAAGTTATGGTCTTCCAGAGAGATGAAGTCAGTGATTGTTTATTGAGGTTGGATGAGGAGGAAATGGAAAATGTGAATGTGTTTAAATACTTTTTTTTTTTTTTAATGCGAGGAAGAAGGAACCAAAGGCCATGAGCCCGCAGTAACAGTTCCCTCCAAGAGAAAAACAAAATACAATAGAGAGCCAAATTCAAGATCCGATCATTTTGAGATGCCTGGACACACTGCGCTTGAAAGACTGGAGATCATAGGCAGCAGGAAATACAGACAGAGGGAGACAGTTCCAGAGCTGACCTGTTGCATAAATGAAAGACTGGGAGTAACGGTTAACTCTTGCATTAGAGAGTTGGACAGAAAAGGGATGAGAGTTTGCTGCCAGACGGGTGCTACGCGCCCGTCGTAGAGGTGGAGGAATGCAAGCAGACAGTTCAGAGGAGCAGTGACCATCAAAGTAGCGATAGAAAAGAGATAAAGATGCAACAGTGCGGCGAAGAGACAGAGGTTGAAGGGAGTCAGTAAGAGGAGGAGAGTTAATGAGACGAAAAGCCTTTGACTCCACCCTATTGAGAAGAGCTGTATGTGGGGAGCCTTCCCACACATGAGAGTTGTACTCCACACAGGGGCGGATAAGACCCCTGTACAGAGTCAACAATTGTGCAGGGGTAAAGAAAGAGTGGATTCGGCTTAGCACACCCAATCTCTTGGAAGCAGATTTTACAAGAGATGTAATATGATCTTTCCAAGATAAGTCCCGAGTAAATGAAACCCCAAACATGTTCAAGGATGATGCAGGATTAAGCTGAATATTATTAGACATTAGTGGGTATACCTGTGGAAGATTTTGTCGGGTTGATAGGTGTAAGAACTGAGTCTTAGATTCATTAAAAACAACCATATTATTATTACCTCAGTCAGAGATACAAGCCAAGTCAGACATTAGGTGTGCCATAGCCTCATCCCTTGTTTGTGGAAGTAACTGATGAGATGGGCGTTGCAGGAACCGAATGGAAAGGTGAAGGGTGGAGTCATCAGCGTATGAGTGGATAGGGTTAGATGTACAGCTCAGAAGATCATTGATGAACAAAAGGAAGAGAGTTGGTGATAGGACAGAGCCCTGAGGAACACCACTGTTGATAGATCTAGGAGAAGAACGATGGCCGTCTACAACAGTGGCTATAGAACGACCAGAAAGGAAGCTAGCGATGAAGGCACAGATAGACGGATAGAAAGCGTAGGAGGGCAGTTTGGAAATTAAAGATTTATCCCAGACTCGATCGAAAGCCTTTTAGATGTCAAGTGCAATGGTAAAGCTTTCGCCAAAGTCCCGAAAGGAGGATGACCAGGAAGATGAAAGGTAGGTGAGAAGATCGCCAGTGGAGCGTCCCTGACGGAACCCATACTGACGATCGGAAAGAAGGTTGTGATAGGAAAGATGCCTTAAAATACACTTGGGTAGTGTGTTGAGTAAGGATGGAAGTTTAGAGGGCGAAATGCTTGAAAGGGTACAACAAGGAAGAATGGTTACTGGTTCCTTGAAAGCAATGATAAGAAACGGAAGTGAGCATGGAAGTGAAAATGTTACTTAATGACAGTATTGTGATACCAACTCTAACGTACAGAAGTGAAGCTTGGACGTTATTGGAAGGACAGAAGTCAAACGTAAGAACAGTGGAAATGAGTTATCTGAGAGGGGCGTGTGGAGGCACATGGAGAGACAGACTGACAAATGCGGAAGTGAAGGAGCCTTGTGGTTTGGATGTGACAGGAAGCGTTAGGAGAAACACAATGAGGCAGTTTGGCCATGTGGAGAGTATGGAGAGTGAGAGACCGATGAAGAGGGTGTATGTGAGTGAAGTGGAGTGGGGAGAGGAAGGGGGAGGCCAAGGAGGAGATGGAAGGATGGAGTGAAGAGGTATATGAGAGAGGGGGGTTTGAACTGGAAGCTGGGCAGTAAAATGGCAGGGATCAGGGCGACATGGAGGCGATATGTTTCTGGCCACCCCTTACGGGATTAAGGCGTCTGGCAATAGACAGATAGATAGATATTGTGTCTTCTGTATCTATTCCACAGCAAGTCTCCTTTTTCTTTTGATTCTTTACATTCCGAAGTATTGCATTTATTTTCAATGTTGTTTTTTTGTGCTGAGGGATTATTTTGGATTCCTGTTTCATAAAATACACATAATTTTCTATATATAATGTTTAATTCTCGTCGTCTAAGATCCCTTTCCCAATTTATTTCGAAGAAGTACTTCTTCAGGTCATGACAGTTGCCATTTTTGTTGTTTAGATTTTTTCATAACACTCATTACTGGTAACTATGTCATACGCAGTCTTGAAGTTGCAATTTAATACTGCATGGTCTCTTTTGCCGAATGGAGGGCGATACATTATATTGTCAATGTCATATTCATGCCTAGTAAATCTAGTACTGATGGACCATCAAGCCCTCTTTTTCTGGTGTTTTCCTTTACATGCTGCGTTAGAAAAACTCCTGCACAAGATCCAAGAGCTTTTGATCCCAACAGCTTTCATGGCTTCTTACATTCAGATTTATCTTCCATTCTGTGTAGTAATGTTCATAAACTCTGAAATGAAATTTCTGCCAGGTCTTCATTTTGGCCTCTTTCTCAAGTGTTCGTTCTGGGTGGCATGTATAAATTTGCCACAATTAATTTCCCTTCAGATGTGTTGATCTCCAGTGCAATCAGTTCTACTTGTGAGGGTATATCTGTTAGTATTTCTTTGACTTGCAGATTTTTCTTTGTTAAGATTGTAATTTCTCTTCATTTTCTTAAATTTCTGTCTCTTCTCCATATATTGTATTTCTCTAAGTTTAGGGTATTGTTTGATATCTTTGGGGTTAATTTTGCTTCGGTTACGCAAATAATATATGGTTCCTTTTCTTCCATCTCTAAGAAGTTAAACACCATTCCATCTATATTTGTGTGTGTGTGTGTGTGTGCGTTTGTGTGTGGTGCTGGTGGAGGCATGGTGGAGCAGTGGTGAGGTGAGAAGGCGTAATGGGCTGTAGGTGGGCTGAGCCAGCCTGCCTCAAGGTCGTTACTATAGTTACCGCACTTACAACCTCACTCATGCCACACTTTTGAAAAACCTACACGGAAATGGTGTTTGTGGCAGATTGCGGTCTTCTGGAAGTGTTATTATGTGGAGGGCTGGTATAAGCTTTAGTTGTGCCACCGCACCTCAGTCACGCATACGGATGCAGGCAAAAAAAAAAAGAAAAAAAAAAGGTTTCCTCCTTTGTCCAGTCACTCTGACTATGCACACTTCGTGGACAATCTGGGGCCATGAGCTTGGGGTCAAAGGATTGGTGAGAATTATGACACTTAGTTTTTCTTTTTTCTTTTTAAATTTTGGTCAAGTATTAGCCGAGATATGAAGGTTTAAAAAAGAGTGGTTTTCCCAGGAATGCCCAGCTGTGACACGGGTTGGTTGAAATAAATGCCAGATACAATGGGTTAACATCATAACATCAGTTAAAAGCCAGTCTGGTTACGAGCTAAGGGTCTTCTTATGCCCCAGTAGATGATGCTAGGTCCTGCAAAGACAGATTTCCACCTTCCATCTCACAACTAATTCTTTTCTGCTCTGACACAAAGAAGTACGTGGTCTGTCCGGAAAGTATTCACCCTTTGTGAATAACTCGAGAAACGGTCCTGCGGCCTTGATGTAGCTTGGCAGGCACTCAGAGGGGACTGTACTGCACATGAATGACCAGCCACACTCCCGTGGGAAAACTCAGTTGGCCGGCAGAGCATGGGAACTGTGTAACCTTCACATTCACAATGGCTGAGTGACTAGTTCAGTGAATCTGCATCAAGTTTTGTTACAAACTTGAACATTTGTCCACAGAAATTACTTGAATGAATAAGAAGGCTTTCAGGTTTGATTCAATGAGTGAAGCCCAGATAAAATTGTGGTACAGACACTTTAAAGATGGGCAGCAATCCGTTGGAAGTGATCCATATTCTGGAAGGCCTTCAACAAAGAGAACACCCGAAAATGTTGAAATCAACGAAAATCGGCGATTGGCAGGGGTACAGTTAGAAGATCAAGGAATTCCACAGACTAATGTTTCAGAGATTTTGATGGAGGATCCTGGTATGAAATGCATGGCGGCAAAATTTGTTCCACGGCTCCAGTCAAGAGAGTAGAAGGAATTTCATGATGAGGTTACGGAGGCCTTGCTTCAAACTGCTAACAATGATCCACATTTCCTCAAACAGGTCATAACCAGAGATGAGTAGTGGGTCTACAGCAATGACCCTGAAACAAAAACCCAATGGAAGTTGCCTGTGTCTCCTCGTCCAAAGATGGTGCAGCAAAGTCAGAGCAGCGTCAAAGCCATGTCGATGGTGTGTTTTTATCGTGAAGGTATTGTTCACTACGAATACACTCCTCTTGGCCAGACAATAATGAAGGTGTACTACATCAAAGTTCATCGGAGGCTGAAACACGCAGTAAGAAGAAAATGGCCGTAGCTATGGACAAGTGCTGACTGGCAGCTTCATCATGACATCGTGTCTGCCCAGTCTTCACGTCTCATGCAGTTTTTTTTTTTTTCTGGGGGGGGACAAAACTCTCAGCCCCCCCTACAAGCCTAGATTTGACTCCCTGTGACTTCTGGCTTTTCCCAAAACTAAAACAGCAATTGAAAGGGAAGAGATTTCAGACCATGGATGAAATTAAGGAGAATGCGATGAGGCAGCTGATGGAGATCACGAAAGAAGACTTTGCAGACTGTGTTCAAAAGTGTAAGGGATGCTGGAAGAAGTGTGTGACGTAGTCCAGTAGAATTAGCCCCAAAATTTCGAAAAGGTAAAAAATATTGCAACAGAATTAATTTTTTTACAATGAATTTCTGTAAGACCTCTAGTTTAACACAGCAAAAGTGTACCTAAATCAACTGATGGAAAATATGAAAGTTTTACTCTTTTTGCGAACTGGTACCCTTTGATTTAAAAATATATATAATTAGCTGCACACAGCATACTAAGGCCTCATTTGAAGGATATCAATAGCAATTAAGGTATTTACTGGCTTAGAAAAGTATTTTCAAGTCAATCATCATCTGAGTCTGTCACCCTCAAACACTGATGAATTAGCACAGGCTGTACCACGGCACTCTCCACATGCTGCAGAACAGTCAAGCCCATGCTTCTTGCAGGTACATTGGGCTGTGTTGCAATCCGTTTTGCAGTTGCACCAGATTAACTTGAGAAGGCTTTCTGGTGCTGGTAGCATGTCATTCATTTGTGGTCATGATGCCATCTACCACCGTCCATCCCCATTCTGTGACCTGCAGACGGTCATTGCCCAACTATACTTGTACCTGGTAGTAAACACGCAAAGAATTAAACTTTGCAGCAGCTGCTGATGGAGGCAGGACATTCAACTCAACAGTGATGGTCATTTTGGTAATCTTTAAAACAAACCGCCGGTAACGCAAGGTGTTGAGGTTCTCTCCTGGTGTTCCTCCATATACAACAACGAGGGCATCCTCGCCGTTTACAATGATGCCTTCCTTTGATGCATCAGGCTGGCAGAAGAATTCTGCGCACTGCTGCAGCTCACTGTACTTTTTCAGAATGACTGCTTTGCCCACATTGAACATGCGAGATGTAGTGTCACATCCACGTAGGGCATGCAGAAATGGCATGTGAAGGTACAGACTTGGGCCTAATGCAGACTTTAGACGATTTATATTCCAGACTTTTTGTGAATTTCTTTTCTTTGGCTCAGGCATCATGAAGACACTCTTCGTAACCAGCTCAATGTGATAGCACAGGAAAACAAGTAAATCAGTGTCATCAGCAACAACAATTATATCTCTCTGAATGGCAGCAGCGACAGTGGTTTTGACAGTAAGACGGTCAGGATCACCACTGGCATGGGCACACTAACTTGTCCCAAACACTTGGACAACATCTGAATGAATCGCTGTTTATTTGATTTGTTCGCCAGGAAGACATCTTTTTTCATTGTCGGAGTCATGGTTAGCTCACAGTGTACAGCCATAGTATTTGTTCCCCTTCTAAGATGAGTCATGTCTTTCACTGAAGGCTCCCCACTGTAACCGTCAAACACAACAGATTTGCCATACTTGCGTATGACATGTTGAACATAGATGCTGCAGATGTCTTGAAATGTAAGACCATAGTGCCAAATGATCCGATGTATCAAGGCTCCTCCATCCAAGACATAGAGTCCATCAGTGGGCAGTGTGCATTCTTGGCACTGTAGCTTGTTCCGAAGTCCAGTTCCCAGTGCTGCTTTGTTTGCTGATCTAGGAGAACCAGTGGCACTAAACAATGCTGTAGGACAGGTACACAGTTCATACTTGAACAGATTCTGTGCATCAACAGTTTCATTTGCAGCTGCCACCGGTAGGTGTTGAAACAGTGTTTGTGGGTCAATATGCACTGCATCTTTGTCGATCGTCATGGTTGTTTTTGACCAAGGGGTAACTGCCTGCTGTTTCTGCTTGAACAAGTAGTTGAATGCATCTTTGTCTTCCATGGACCGAAGAATCTCATAGCCAACCTCTTCTGCTTGATCCACATTTACCGAATCCTGTGCTACAACGCCAGAGACAGTGCTACGCAGTGACCTGTCTGTTTTACTGAAGGGGTTTCTCGTTTGCAGAAAGGTGACCAGCTTCTCTGTGTCCTGGCAGTCCCTCCCTCGTCGTGTGTCAGATGCTTCTTTGTGCTGCTCACTTGTGCAATACCTGACCCCAGTACACTGCTGCATGGCTTGATTCAGTTCAGAGCAGGCAGACAAAGATTTAACCCATACTACTTGCTGCAATTCTGTCATTCCCCTGCCTTGGGTGAGCCCACCAGTGGATTTGATACTGCGCATTAACAACTGTTCGGCCCCATATTTCAAAAAGTGTGAAATTTTCATGTTTCCCATCGGGTGATCTCGGTAGACTTATGTAAAACTACAGACGTAACGAAAATGCATGTTGAAAAAAAAAATCTATCGCGATTTTTTTTTTTTTACCTGATTCACTAATTCTACTGGCCTAAAGTCCCAAGGACAGTATGTAATTTGATGGTGGCTAAGGTGCCATTGTCCAATGTAAGCCATATTTTTCTTTATATCAAATGGCTGGACAGACCTCATACAATCAAGCAAAATTCTAGTGAATCGGGAAATTACTCACCAATAGACAGCTCCTTCACTTCTCATTCATCCACTGTGGTCTATATATCTAATTATCTATCTATATATATATATATATCTATCTATCTATCTATATATATATATATATATATATATATATATATATATATATATATATATATATATATATATATATATATACGTTGAACAGAGAGAGATAATGAACACTTCAAGTGAGAATACTAAAATCACTACTGTCCCGCAAAGTTCCAGGTTCAAAACAAATAACTTAGGTAAAATTACAAGTTAAAGTTTAATGCTCAAACTAACAACTAAACATTCAGGACTCATAAGGATAATGTAATGGCAAAACAGGTTATATATATGGTTAACTGCAATAGCCTCTATTAACACGAATTTAGCAAGAGCAAATTTATCTAAGTCAGCCCTGATAAAATGAGAAAACAGGATAATGCTCAGTTAAAGCAAGATATATTATTATTACAGATACAAAATACTAGTACTGACTGACAGCATGGAACCAACATGAATCACAAAAACCCTACCAGGCCCAGGAATTAACGCTTTAGGCTATACAGAAGAAGAAAAAAATGGTAATAACACTTATACTCAAATTATACAGCAGTGAGATGGCTAGAGACTTCCTGAGCACTCACAAAAATAATAATATACTGTGCAGGGGAGGACAGAGATGTGAACAGAATGAGGAGTAGATCTAAGTGGCAACTAATGCAGAAACTGAGCTCATTATATAGGGGCTGGCAGAGCTTGATTCAACTTGTAAGAAGGACGCGGAAATGAAGGCATAGGGGAGGAAGAGTTGACAGTCCTGCTCTGAACAACAGAAAGAACGACTTACTCTACTACAAGGGGGAGAAGGGGGGAGTGAGGTAGAACACGCAAGCCTGGTCACTATGGAAGCCACGTGGCTAATCGTGAACAAACATGCAGCATACTGTACATTAAGATCATACAAAGGATGATGCAATCATGAACAAAACTATATCATAAGTTAGAATTATACAAGGGATGATGAAATCATAGGCTATGTAACACCTCCCCACAAAGAAAAAGAAATTTACAAAGGAAATTTCTTATTACTCTAAAACAATCTGTCTAAAGTCTAGATAAGCAATCTGCAATAACATTTTCTTTCCTCTTGACATGTTGTATGTCTAATGAATACTCCTGAAGAAGTAGACTCCATCTTGTCAATCTCTGATTTTTATCTTTAACCCGCCCCGTCCCAACCACTTTTTCACCACTGGTACCCCTCAATCCCGACCATTTTTCGACCCCTTTTTTTTTTTTTTTTTTTGCTAAAACTTTCGCTTTTGGTCAGAAACAATGGTCAGTGACAAAGAAACTGTTCCCCGGGGTCCATAATTACCCTAACCAGGTATGCCTTGGTCCCACCTGGCCCCGTGTTCTCCGTAGGCGGTCTGAGCCTCTAACGTTTTCTATGGTATTATAAGTCTGGGAAACCAATGAAAGTAAGTAGATATATATTTATTACAAACATAAAAACATGTGATAAAAGAGTATATTGGATTTTATACAAAAATAGAGCAGAAATAAGCATTGTACCATCGTGCAAAACGAGCAAAATCGGGCAACTTGGTCACGATGAATCGCTAACATTCGAAAATCATGATACATATCATTTTTTTTACTTACATAATACTTCTACAATAACATTATACCATTTTACATTTTATTGAACTGTTTTTACATATTCACAGGCCTTTTGATAACATTTAGCGTAATGTTAGCGCTTATTTACGTAGCGAGTGAACTCGCTGTGACTGTTGTTTCAACTCGTATTGTGTTTTTTCTACTTACATAATATTTTTCTAATAACATTATACACTTTTCAACTTTATAGAACTGTTTTTAGATAATTTCAGGCCTTACGTAAATATATAGCGTAGTAATAGCGCATAATAACACACACGGTGAAGTCGCTATGACTACTATTTCAACTTACAACCTATTTTTGTACTTATATAATAATTCTCCACTAACATTGCACATGTTTACACTTGATATAATTGATATCGCATAATTTCAGAACTTACGATGCAACTGAGTGTCATATTAGCGCGTACTTACACAGAGAGTGTTATCGCGATATCATTTGTTTCATCTTACACTAGTATTCAACTTATAAAATACCTTACTACTAACATTACAACAAATTCCACTTTATATAATTCCTATCACATACTTACTGACCAGAATGTGGGTGTACTCGTGACATCAATTATTACAACTTACACTATTGTTCAACTTATATGTTTTATTCATGCTAACATTACATCCGTTTCCACTTTATATTCTTGCTGTCACATATTTACTGACCAGAGTGTTATACTGAGCGTCATATTTTCGCAGATTTACACAGTGGGTGTACTCATGACATCAATTATTACAACTTACACTATTTTTCAACTTATACGTTTTATTCATGCTAACATTACACCCGTTTCCACTTTATATTCTTGCTATCACATATTTACTGACCAGAGTGTTATACTGAGCGTCATATTTTCGCAGATTTATGCAGTGGGTGTAGTTTTCATATCACTTCGTTCAACTTACACTATTTCTCAACTTATACGTTACTTTCCTGCAAACATTACACCCGTTTCAAGTTTATATAAGACTTGGCACATACTGACTGGCCTTACCATTATACTGAGCGTCATATCGCCATCCCACACGGTTTCAGTAGTGTAGGAAGTTATGGTAATCTCTGAAACATGGCTGAAGGCACAACGCAACATTGGTGGTGGTGGGGGAGGTGGAGAGCGGCACCTTTCATCACTCGCACTTCTCTTCCCTCTCCCTTTTCCTTTACCCTTTCCCTTCCCTTTCCTTCCTTTCCCCACATCCTGGGGCTGTGTGGAGGAAGTTTGGGAATATTGTATGGCGAAAGACGTGCTGGGGAGTGGCTCCACCTCCTCTCCCCTAGGCCTACGTGCACCACGTGCTCATGCTGCCTCCCTCACACCACTTCCCTTTCACCCCGCACTCCCACCACACCACTTTCGCCTTCCCCAGACAAAACACTAGGCCATACTTTATTTGCCTTCTCACCCCACCTTCTGATCCTCGGGGTGAGATTTTTTCCTTCCCCAACCACGAGGCAACATCACGTCCTAAGCTGCCGTCATCTTCATCATCCTCATCCTCGTCCTCATCAGAATCTCTCTCTAGGGGATGGAGAGAGGTCCATGCAGGTGTTTTGGGTGCAGACTGGCCTTCCCTTGCCTTACGATACGTGACATACCGCTTTTTCCGGGGCGAAGGGACCTCCTCATCACTGCTTGTTATTTCCTCCTCAGGCTGCACATAATCTCGATCCACCACATCATCATCAAGTGGAGAATCACTATCTCCAGTGAAGGCATCCAGGGCAGATTGTATTTTGTCGTCTGAGAGACCTTTACGCGCCATGTCTGACCTGGGTCACTGCTAACAGGTGAGTGACTGAGACAAGGGCGAGCGCAGGTCACGCAGGGTCTGGGACGCTGCCCGCTTGGGGGCAGGTAGGGGAGGCTTGGGTACGTGGGCGAATCGAAATTCTCGCACGAATTTTGAAAATTGTGGAAATTATGAACCTTGCAATTGCAGGACGTTGAAGTACGTCAACGGGATTGGCAGTGACTTAACGTGAGGACGTGGAAGTACGTCGACGGGACGCCGTGGGTTAAACTTACTAAGGAATTTCAGTGGGTTATGATCGGTATAAATCTCTATGGGGTCAAAACCAGAACACAAATAAAATGAAAAATGCTGTAAACCCAAAATCAAGGCCAAAAGCTCTTTCTCAATAGTTGAGTAGTTCTTTTGAGGTGGAGTGAAGTTCTTACTGTAATAAGATACAGGGTGTTTAATACCCTGATCATCCTCTTGCAGCAAAACAGCCCCAGCTCCTGTATCACTTGCGTCAACAGCCATCTTAAAAGGCTTAGCAAAAAATGGAGTAGCAAGCACTGGCTGACTTAATAGGATAGCTTTAAGTTTGCTGAAAGAGGATTCACAGTTATCGGTCCAGACAAATTTAACTCCCTTTTTCAGTAGGTCTGTAAGTGGTGATACAAGAATTGAAAAGTTAAGAACAAATCTCCTGTAATAACCTACCATTCCCAAAAATCTTTGTAGCACTTTCCTACTTTTAGGTCTGGGAAGATCACTTATAACCTGAACCTTAGCTCCTGGTGGTGCAACGTGTCGAACGCCAATTACGTACCCAAGATACTGAACTTTAGCTTGACCAAACTCACACTTTGATAAATTAGCTACAAGATTAGCCTGAACCAAACGCTCAAGAAATTTACTGACATGGCATAGGTGATCTTTCCAGTTGTCACTGAAGATTAATACATCATCAATATAAACAACACACCCTGCCAAACCCTCTGTTACAACATTCATGAGCTTCTGAAAAGTGGCTGGTGCAATCTTCATACCATATGGCATTACAGAACATGCAAAAGTCTTTCCTAGTGTTACAAAACATGAGATCTCCCTAGCACGTTCAGTCATAGGTACTTGCCAGTATCCCTTTAACAGATCAAACTTACTTATGTACCTAGCCTTTCCGATCTTGTCTATGCACTCTTCCACGCGAGGGAGAGGGTAAGTGTCTGTTTTGGTTATCTGATTAATACTTCTGTAGTCGATGCAAAGCCGCTGTGACCCACCTGCCTTAGGGACTAGAGTGACTTGCTCGGACGGAGCTCAATCATCTTGTGGTCCAACAGGTAGCCAAGCTTCTTCTGGATGAGAGGAACTTTCACTGGGTTCACACGGTAAGGAGGCAGTTTAATTGGCTTTGCGTCTCCAACATCGACATCATGCATCAACACAGTGGTTCTTCCTGTAGTGTCACGAAACACTTGCGGGTACTCCTGCAGTGATGCCGAAAACTCCTGCCTTTCATCGGGAGCTAGATAAGAAAGCTTAGTCTGAAGATCATTCATGATATCAGGATTCTTCCCCAAACTATCACTCAGGCTCATACTGCATGGGAGGGCTTCACTTGCAGACTCGGGTGGAACAGCTACAGTGCAGACTGGGTTATTTTCGTCCCGCCTGTGATATAACTTTAGCATGTTGATGTGACAAAGTTGCTTGTTCTTTCTACGATCTGGTGTGGCGATGACATAGTTGACATCACTGAGTTTCTTCTCCACGAAATAAGGACCACTAAACTTGGCTTGAAGAGGTTGCCCATGCACTGGTAGCAGAATCGAAACCTGATCTCCTGGCTGAAAGTGGCGTAACCTGGACTTCTTATCATACCAAGTCTTCATCTTCTCCTGAGCAGCTCCTAAATTCTCTCTTGCCAGCTGTAAAGCAGCGGACAGCCGTTCTTTGAACTTCATCACATACTCCAGAAGGTTGACGTCATCTTCCTCCGACAGCCAGCATTCCTTGAGTAGCTTAAGGGGTCCTCTTACTTCATGGCCAAACAGTAGTTCAAAGGGTGAGAAGCCCAGTGATTCATTTGGAGATTCTCTTGCGGCAAATACAACGAATGGAAGACCTTTATCCCAATCTTTCTGATGTTCCAAACAGTATTTCCTGAGCATCGATTTGAGTGTTTGATGATATCTCTCCAACACTCGTTGGGTCTGGGGATGGTAAGCTGAAGACGTGATCTGGGTGATGCCCAACTCTTTCAGTGACTGCTTGAAAACATTTGACATGAAATTACTTCCCCGGTCTGACTGTACCTCCTTGGGCAGACCAAACTTGGTGAAGAACCCTAGCATTTCCTTAACCACGTTCTTTGCTGAGATATTTCTAAGTGGAATGGCTTCAGGATAACGAGTAGCCATATCAATCAGGGTCAAGACATAAGAAAATCCTGAAGAAGTCTTAGGAAGAGGGCCCACAATATCCACCAACACACGGGTGAATGGCGCCTCTAAAGGAGGAATGGGAACTAGAGGTGCAACCTTTTTGGTCTGATTACACTTCCCCACAACTTGACAGGTGTGACAAGACTTACAACACCAGGAAACATCTCTGAAGATACCTGGCTAGTAGAAATGTTTCAAAATGCATGCCACAGTCTTCCTCACTCCAAGGTGTCCTGCCAAACTGGAATCATGAGCCACTCTAATGATATCCTGCCTACAAATACGAGGGATGACAACTTGATGTACAACCTCCCATTCACAGTCGGCTGATGCTGTTGGGGATCTCCACTTCCTCGTAAGTACTCCTGACTTTATATAATAACAAGTAGAAACACCAGCTGACTCTTCCTCACTGCAAGCAGAGTTAGCTAGACCTTTCAACTCAGGGTCAGCAACCTGCAACTCAACCAACTCTTGACGAGACAAATTATCAACACTACGGGGTACTGCCCCATCTGGTGAGTGGTCCATATTAGCAAGAAAAGTGTCAGCTAGGATAACATCATCATCATCATTATCCTCTAAGTCACCAGTAACTTTAGACTTAGCCTTAGTGACCGCACATGCAGAGAACACATCAGGGACATCACAATCCTAGGTCGCAGTCACTGGTTCACTTGACAACTGAGGAGCTGGACACACTTGACTTCCACCAATATCATTTCTAAGTAAGAAAGTTACACCTGACACTGGGAGTGTCTCAACCAACCCAACCATAACGGAACCATTAACAAAACCAGACTCTAAATTCACTCTGCACAGAGGGACAGAGAAGTAATTATTCCTTACACCTTGTAAGATTACAGTTTCATCAGAGGAATTAACATTAGAGCCTAGAACACTGGTCAGCATAAGGGATTGGCAAGCACCTGTATCACGATATATTTTAACTGATTTCCTGTCATTACTGTCCAGAGGACTGACAAAACCATCAGACAGGAAATTAGCTCATGAACTCTTGAGAGTGTCACCCACGTTACTGCTCAAAAGAGGAGCTTCATCATGAGAATTTAATTTACCCCTCAAAGCACGTTCAGTTAACTCGGTTAAAGAATTCTGGGAACTCTCAAGGGTGGACACTAGACCAATTGACTGAATATTTAAAGACTCCTTTTTGTTCACATCACGCTGTCTCCTGAAACATTTCTCCGTAGTATGACCAAGCTTACAACAATAAGTACATTTACTTTTCTGAAATCTAGAGGTGAAGCTGGTATTTACTTCCTGAGAAACATCATCTTTATTCTCTTTCCTGTTACCTGTACTCTGAGTAGAGGCAACGTACTTACTCTCAGCTTTCCTTTTTTCTTTAGAATATCTCTTGTGAGTGAGAACATATTCATCAGCTAAAACTGCAGCATCAGACAAATTATCTATTCTTTTCTCATCAAGATATAGGCTTACATCTTTATTAATACACCTTTTGAAGTCCTCCAGCAAAATCATCTGCTTAAATTTATCAAAATCACAATTTACATTCTTAGAATTTAACCACTGCTCTAACAGATCTTCTTTGATTTTTGCATACTCAACATGGGATTGCTTATCTTGCTTATAAGTTGTCCTAAATTTTACTCTATAGGCTTCGGGAACAAGCTCATTGGCCTCAAGAATCAAGCTCTTAACTACATCATAATTATCAGATTGATCCTGAGGCAAAGATGCATAAGTTACTTGAGCTTTACCGGTGAGAACACTCTGAAGGAGTACTGGCTAATACTTTTTGGGCCAATTAACACCTGTAGCTACCCTCTCAAACGACTGAAAATACTTTGTTAAATCAGATTCATTAAAAGGAGGGACAAGTTTAACATTTTTAGCCACATCAAAATCATCAGAGCTAGATGATCCAGTTCCAACTTGTTTCATGCGATACTCATGGTCTGCCTGAATCCTAGCAAGTTCAATTTGTGCCTCCTGAATACGAGCCTGAGACTCAGCCTCCTTAGCACATGCCTGAAACTCAGCCTCCTTAGCACGAGCCTCCTGCAGAGCTAGCTGTAACTTAGCTATTTCAATCTGCGTTTGCTCATCTGGAGGAGTTACATTAAACAAGCTTTTATTAATCATGCCAACAATTTGATCTTTAGAATGATGAGAGTGAACAGCAGTTCCCAATTCTTCAGCAACAAGCTTAAGTTCATTCTTTGTTCTGTTTTCTACATCACACACTGTTTGCACATTTGACAAAAAATCGTTGGCTTCATCATGAGTCGTAATAGTAGACATCATGAATAAATCACAGTCACAATACATCAAGCAATATCCTTATGATAATATCCTGAATATCCTGATAAGAGGTCGCCAAATTAATGTTACGGAACAGAGAGAGATAATGAACACTTCAAGTGAGAATACTAAAATCACTACTGTCCCGCAAAGTTCCAGGTTCAAAACAAATGACTTAGGTAAAATTACAAGTTAAAGTTTAATGCTCAAACTAACAACTAAACATTCAGGACTCATAAGGATAATGTAATGGCAAAACAGGTTACACATATGGTTAACTGCAATAGCTTCTATTAACACGAATTTAGCAAGAGCAAATTATCTAAGTTAGCCCTGATAAAATGAGAAAACCGGATAATGCTCAGTTAAAGCAAGATATATTATTATTACAGATACAAAATATTACTAATACTGGCTGACAGCATGGAACCAATATGAATCATTAAAACCCTACCAGGCCCACGAATTAACGCCTTAGGCTATAAAGTACAGTCGGGGAAGAAAGAAGCTGGACACAATTGGCGGCCTCTGGCAACAACTCTTATAGTAAACACGTAGGTGGTAGCGGATATGCATGAATGAAGGGGTAACGTTTGTATCGAAGTGTGTGATTGGTCGGCACACTACCGTCTGTCATTGCCATGCAGTCAAATATTGGAGAGGGTTTTGAGTATGAATACGCTATGTGGTAGATATAATAGATATTCACCCTGTGTCATAGGACATATAATATCTTAATTTGACAGTTGATTAGCTGTATTGATTAATGTCACTCATATTTAAGGCACTGTGCAGCTGAAAGTATTTGTGGAGTCAAAGGCATCTGTCTTCAGAGTTGGTTCAATATGAGACCGAAGCCTCAGATCCTTGAATAAATTATAATTACTATCAAGCGCAATACATAATTTATTAGCGAGTTCGTTTGTATGCTTGATTAACGAATATGTCATTGAAATACAACGTTGGTTCTGATAATCTTTATGACTTTGCTACATTCTGAGTCAGTAGAAACGTTCCTCCCATGAACGTGGACAGAGCTTCATTGAGCACCATCCCTTACCGTGCTGGGGGTGGGAGGAACCGTGAACACACGCACGATTTATTAGTTTCTTCATTCAACTGCTAATGAAAAACTACTATGCAATTGCTAAACAAATGTTTGCTCCGTCCATGATAACAAGAGACTGCTCCTTGATAAGACAGATACCTCTGATACTGAAAACATTCCTTTTAGGTGATGTCCATCACACGTTTTCCCTCTCGAGTTGAGGTGGTGAGTTGGTAGGGTGAAGTATAGCCTTTTCAACGGCACTTCTGTCGCGATTGTTTCGCCCTACAACCTCTCTACCGAACTAGCCTCACTTGAGCATCCCCTCCAAGCTAGCCTCACACAAGCACTTTCCTCCGGCATTCTCTTCCCTCACCTAGCCCAACCTTTCACATTAGCAACATGTCAAGATGATTCCTAACATCCAGTTCAGTCACAGAGCATGGCACGGTTTGCGTGCATGTTTCAGTGTTTATATGTAAGTGTGATAAGTTATAACTGAAATATAAGAAACCATGTTATGATATTTTTAATTGGAACCTTTTTGTCATATTCGGACCAGCACAGATTTACAGGTGAATAAACTTCCCCTTTTCCATACTGATGAATCCAAATGAAGGCCAACAAGTGAACTGTAGCTACATGATGGATTAAAGCAGGTCATTAGACTATAATCCGAGATATATCGCACCATAACAAATCGGAAACCAATGTTGTAATAATTAAGGTAGAGCACGATTCCAAAGTTCGTGCAGAGGGCTGATGGCTCAGCACCATAACTGTGAGGAGTATTTACAAATCTGTTGTTTCGTGTTATCCGCATCATTCCCTGCAAACTACTGCTCGATGTTTATCACAATATCAATCCAACTGGTGTAGGAAGGCAATAATTCCTAATAATTACTCGTGCGTATCCTTTTTATGCTTCTACTGCGCCTGTTCTGTCCTCGGATACAAGGTGAATGCACACCCCTTCAGTCTCTTGACTTGCTAGCTTCATATTACCTCAATCTATTATGGTATGAAAAGAATGTGACCTATCATGAGTGAAGCACAATAAATGTTGTAGGACCCATAGACGTCATTTTCATGAACATAATTAAAAGAATCACACATAAGGCAATGCGATGATGTTAAAATCAATAGTTACAAGAATATAAGCTAAACACAGAAGTCAAGTGTAATACTGCAGCTCATTACTGCATCACTGGAAATACTCGTTTGTTGGTAACCTTATCCTTATCACCTTTATTCTTTGCCAGTCCTTACTGAAGGCGGATTGTTCCAAGGTATCAGCAAAATCGTCTGCCGTTAAGCATATCAGTATATTAAACCTTTTGCTAGTTCAGTTGTAAGCTTATGAATATATTATGGAGAAGATGCTTCGAATGTAAAGGTTTTTGCATGCTATATTATACGAGTGAAAAAGAATTTACAGTAATCCGTGTGTGGCACTTGTACTCAATGTATCACAAATTTAATTTTTATTTGGAAAGACATTGTGTGTGCTAAATGGAATTACCGTAATTTCAGTAACATGCTCAAGCTTACGTCACCTTTCATTTAGTGCTTAGGGCTTTACCGCACGTGACTAGTAATTACCAGCGAGATAGCAAACATGGCATTGTTTTCAATTTGTCTGTCTGTGTGTGTATCTGTTAGCATGATAACTTTGCAACCGCTCAAAATACCATCACAAAATTATACAGGTGTGTAATAGGGATGAAAATGTCCTACGAGTTCGGAAATGGAGAAATTAAGTCAAGGTCCGTGGGTCTGTTAGCACGATAACTTCGCAACCCCTCAGGATATCATAAAAAAAAAATACAGGTGTGTAATAAGGATGAAAATCTCCTACGAGTTCGAAATTGGTGGTAGTAGGTCAAGGTCAAGGTCATATTCCGAGCCGGGCTAGATATGTATAGGCTCGCGGATGGTGTGATTCCCCCTTACGGGGGGCCACTTGTTTACTCAAGCACCAAACACATCACAGGAAGAAAACTCGCAACGAAAGAGTTAACCATAAATATGCAAGGATGCCCTATAAAGGAACTAGAATCGTGTAGCGTTAGTTAGTATAAAACGCTGACATACTCATCAGGTCTTTTGAGTGAATTATATTGTGTGTATAAATGGTATCACCAGATAACATGTAACCTATGAGTGTGGACATCTTCACTAACTTGAAAAAGCACTCACTATAAAATTAGTTAATTTGAATCTCCTTGATTTGAACTGTGGGGCAAAAGATCATTACTTAACGTGCAAATTCTGTGACTGAACTGGATGTTAGGAATCATCTTGACATGTTGCTAATGTGAAAGATTGGGCTAAGTGAGGGAAGAGAATGCCGGAGGAAAGTGCTCGTGTGAAGCTAGTTTGGAGGGGATGCTCATGTGAGGCTAGTTCGGAAGAGAGGTTGTAGGGCGAAACAGTCGCGACAGAAGTGCCGTTGAAAAGGCCATACTTCACCCTACCAACTCACCACCTCAACTCGAGAGGGAAAACGTGTGATGGACATCACCTAAAAGGAATGTTTTCAGTATCAGAGATATCTGTCTTATCAGGGAGCAGTCTCTTGTTATCATGGACGGAGCAAACATTTGTTTAGCAATTGCATAGTAGTTTTTCATTAGCAGTTGAATGAAAAAATCAATAAATCGTGCGTGTGTTCACGGTTCCTCCCACCCCCAGCACGGTAAGGGATGGTGCTCAGTGAAGCTCTGTCCACGTTCATGGAAGGAACGTTTCTACTGACTCAGAACGTAGCAAAGTCATAAAGATTATCAGAACCAAAGTTGTATTTCAACGACATATTCGTTAATGAACCATACAAACGAACTCGCCAATAAATTATGTATTGCGCTTGATAATAATTATGATTTATTCAAGGATCTGAGGCTTCGGTCTCATATTGAACCTACTCTGAAGACAGATGCTTTTGACTCCACAAATACTTTCAGCTGCACTTTGCATTAAATATGAGTGACATTAATCAATACAGCTAATCAACTGTCAAATTAAGATATTATATCTCCTATGACACAGGGTGAATATCTATTATATCTACCACATAGTGTATTCATACTCAAAACCCTCTCCAATATTTGACTACATGGCAATGACAGACGGTGGTGTGCCGACCAATCACACACTTCGATACAAACGTTACCCCTCCATTCATACATATCCGCTACCACCTACGTGTTTACTATAGGAGTTGTTGCCAGAGGCCGCCAATTGTGTCCAGCTTCTTTCTTCCCCGACTGTACAAGAAAAAATGGTAATAACACTTATACTCAAATTATACAGCAGCTAGATGTCTGGAGACTTCCTGAGCACTCACAAAAATAATAATATACTGTACAGGGGAGGACAGAGATGTGAACAGAATGAGGAGTAGATCTAAGTGGCAACTAATGCAGAGACTGAGCTCATTATATAGGGGCCGGCAGAGCTTGATTCAACTTGTAAGAAGGACGTGGAAATGAAGGCATAGGGGAGGAAGAGTTGACAGTCCTGCTCTGAACAACAGAAAGAAAGACTTACTCTACTATAAGGAGGAGAACGGGGGAGTGAGGTAGAACACGCAACCCTGGTCACTATGGAAGCCACATGGCGAATCGTGAACAGACATGCAGCATACTGTACATTAAGATCATACAAAGGATGATGCAATCATGAACAAAACTATATCATGAGTTAGAATTATACAAGGGATATATATATATATATATATATATATATATATATATATATATATATATATATATATATATATATGTATATATATATATATATATATATATATATATATATATATATATATATATATATATATATATATCATTATCAGCCGTTTGAGTATCCACTGCAGGACCGACCTATCCCGACCGAAGTCGGGACGATACAGCCAATGTATCTCTACCAAGTGGCTTAGGCTGTCTGGTAGAGATTGTATGTAGAGTGAGAAGTGCTTGTAAGTGTAACTGTTGTGTTAGAGTGGCCTTGGATGTGTCTGTAGTCTGTGAACGAAGTGTAATCGGCCCGCACAAGCCGACTGGGTGCAAGCATACTTTATAGTAAGCGACACTGGTTCAACCACAGCACCCCTTGTGTCCGCCAATGCACTACGTGGCTGGGTGAAAACTCCCAAAGTTTATTACCCTGGCGGGGCGCGAACCCTTGTTCACCCGTGTACGAAACACACACTCTGTCACTGTACCACAGAGGCTCCCTATATATATATATATATATATATATATATATATATATATATATATATATATATATATATATATATGTGTGTGTGTGTGTGTGTGTGTTTGTTCTTACCTAATTGTTCATACCTAATTGTATCTTTACAGGAATGAGTCAAGTTCGTATTGTCCCATGTCTTAAACAATATTTATCATACATATCCTGAAATTTGTGAATTGTTTTGGCACACACTATTTCATTCGGTAGTGCATTCCACTGATCAATTGCTCTATTTGGGAAACTGAATTTCCTTACGTCTTTATCACCTCTCTTTTTATGCAGTTTTTTGACGTGTCCTCTTGCTTGCATCCCCATAGGTTATGTAATCATTTATGTCTGTTATCTCCTTCCCTGATATGCATTTCTATAGCATAATCATGTCACTTCTTTTCCTTCTCTCCTGTAATGTTGGTAGATTAAGTTTGTTTTAGTCTTTCTTCGTAGCTCAGATCCCTTAAGCTTGGTACCCATCTTGTAGCGGCCCTTTGAACTTTTTCAATCTTGTCTATGTGTTTTTTGAGATGAGGGCTCCTGACTACCGATGCATACTCCAGGGTTGGTCTGATGAATGATGTTATTATCTTTCTTAGCATGTCTTCATTTATGTATGTGAACGCTATTCTCATACTTGCAAACAGTGTATACATGTTCCGTACCTTCTCACTGATGTAGTCAGCCAGAGATGGTCTGTTATTGATAATCACACCTAGGTCCTTCTCTCTGTCTGATGTGTGTAGGGTTTTATTTCCTAACTTATAATCCCAATCAGGTCTTTTTCCATTTTTACCAAACTTGATTATATGACACTTGTCCACATTGAATTCCATTTACCATGTATTACTCCATTCATAAAGTTTATTTAATTCTTCTTGTAGCTCTTTACAAGAGTCTGTGTTAGTAATTCTCCTTTGTATTTTTGCATCATCTGCAATATTCTTTAGATAGCTTTCATTTCGTGTTACTGTCTATTTCATTTATATACACTAAAAACATGATTCGTGCCAGCACTGAGCCCTGTGGAACTCCGCTAGTCACTTCTCTCCATGATGGGTAATTTCCCTTTAGTACTGTTCTCATTTCCCTTTTTTTTTTAGAAAATCTTGCATCCAACAATACAGTTTGCCTCGGATTCCTCCTTGATGGTACAGTTTCCATAAAAGTCATTGGTGTGGTACTCTGTCAAATGCTTTCTTGAAATCTAAATAGATACTGTCCACCCATCCTTCTCTTTTCTGTAATGTGTCTGTTACTCTGTCATTGTACCTCAACAAATTAGTAACACATGATTTTCCTTTTCTGAAACCAAACTGTCTTTCTGTTACCGTATCATATTGTGTTATTCTAGATGATTTACCCAAGCTTTTCTTATACGTTTTTGTAATACCTTGCTTACAACACTGGTTAGTGATACTGGTCAGTAGTTGAGTGGATTTTGTCTATTCCCTTTCTTGAATAAGGGAACAATGTTTGCTTTCTTCCAAATATCAGGTAGTTTACCTTGTCTCAAGGATTTCTTGAAAATTAAAGATAATGGATTACTTAACTCCTTTGCACATTCATGTAGCACCCAACATGAATTTCATCAGGACCAATTGCCTTTCCTTTGTCTAATTTGCTTAACTCCTCCTGTATTACTTTTTCTGATATTTGTATGTCTGGTAGTATGTGTGGGCATGAATGTTCCACATAATCTCTCTCAATTTTTTTTTCCTCCGTAAAAACTGATTGGAATTTCTTATTTAGTGCTTCACAAATATCCTTCTCTTGTGTATAGGTGATTCCCTCGTCCGTAATGGATTGTAATATATCTTTTACTTTGGTTTTGCTGCTGTTGTAGCTGTAAAATAGATTTGGTTGATCACTACTTTTATTTATGATATCCTCCTCAAACTGTTTTTGGGCTTCCCTCCTTATTCTTGTTTAATCGTTTCTTGCCTTTTTATAGCTGTTATATTCCCTTTCACTATTGTGTCTTCTATATCTATTCCACAACAAATCTCTTTTTTCTTTTGATTTTTTACATTCTGTATTGAACCATTTCTTTATTTTCTTTTCTGCTTCTTTGTGCTGTGGGATGTACTTCTGGACTCCTATTTCATAAAGTTCAACGAATTTTTTTATATATAGTATTCAAATCTTGTCCTCTAAGCTCCTTTTCCCAATCAGTTTCTAAGAAGTACTTCTTTAGGTCATGAAAGTTTCCCTTTTTATAGTTTTGGCTCTTTTTGTAACTTTCATTGCTGTCAACTATGTCATATGCAGTCCTGAAGTTGCAATTTAGTACTGCATGGTCGCTTTTGCCGAATGGAGGGTGATATATTAATCTGTCAATATCGTTTTCTTGCCTAGTAAACATATATCTAGCATTGAGGGTACATCGAGTCCTCTTTTTCTGGCGCTTTCTCTTACATGTTGCGTTAGGAAAAACTCCTGCACGAGATCCAGGAGCTTTTGGTCCAAACAGCTTTCTTGGCTTATCATATCTAGAGTATTCCAATTTATATTTGTATTAAAATCTACAGTTAGTATAATTCTTTCCGATTTCTCTTCCATTCTATGTAGTAATGCTCTTAAACTCTGAATTGTACTCTCTGCCAGGTCCTCATACTCGCCTCTTTCCCATATGTTTGATCTGGGTGGCATGTACAAATTGGCTACAGTTACTTTCCCTTCAGATGTATTGATCTCTACTGCAATCAGTTCTACTTATGAGAGTATATCTAAGTCTATTTCTTTGACTTTTAGATTTTTCTTAGTTAATATTATAATTCCTCCTCCTTTTTTTAAGTTCTTATCCCTTCTCCATATACTGTATTCCTCTAAGTTATGGATGTCATTTGATATTCTTGGTGTTAATTTTGTTTCAGTTAGACTTATTACATGTGGTTCATTTTCTGATATAATCATTCATCTCTAATAACTTGGATACCATTCCATCCACATTTGAGTACATCAATTTAATCATCTTGTGCATATACTTGTCATGGCTTGGTTCTACTACCTTCCTTCTTTTTATTCCCTCCTGTTTATATACCACTTTCTTACCTGCAATCCTATTACTTAGGAAAAACAATGTATCCTTCTCCTCCTCTGATCTTCCCTCATTTTTTGTTTTTGCTTCCTCCCTCTTCTCTTTCCGTAATTCTAGTTCGTCTTGTGTTAGGCATTTTTTTATCCATACATTTTTGAACTCCTCTTTTTCCATAAGATTCTTTGCATTTTTTAGTATCTCCTCCACAGTGTTTACACTCTGTAAGGTAACAAGGTTACTTTTAGGGGGATTGACTTCTCCTATTCCCTCAACCTTTTGTGTTCTTCTATGTCTTTACTACAGATTTCCTCAGATACTTCCTTCAATATCCTCATTACATTTGCCATCTCCTTTTTGTCTCTTGAGATCTTGTTTCTTACTTCTTCCTCTTCTGTACCAGTGATTACTATCGATTTGTTGATATCAGCTGAATCTTTGACTAATTTGGGATTGTTTTGGATTATTTTTTTCACTTCCTGCTTAATGCTTTTTTCTTACACCCTTGTTTCTAAGTCTTTCTTTACTTTCACCATTTCAGCATAAGTGGTTTCCTCATCATTTTTGTAGCTCTGCACAGCTTCATTCACCTGTGTTATCTTCTCCTGAGTATCACTGCTCTGATCTATCAGATTGCTCACTTGCCTAATTGTCTCGTTATCATTTTTAAACTCTTCCATATTACTCGTTTGGTTGACTACTGTACTTGCCATTTCACTAATTTTTCTCCAAAGTAAACCCACTTCTACTGTCAGTTCATCTATTGTTGTGTTTTTCTTGTTGACTTCCTTTCTTAATTTTTCTATTTCTTTCTTTTGCATGTGCATCTGTTTCTTAATTTCATGAATCTCATTCTGAAAAGTCATCTCTAGTCTGTGTACTCGTTCCACCAGTTTATTGTGAGTCTCCATTTCAACCAGTTCTTGGTAGAAATCATCATCCTGCTTTCTACCTTTATCCCTTTTCTTTTCCGAATTTGCTTCACTAAAGTATGTGGCCATCATATGCAGTACTAAAAGCATATATACTACTTACATTCTCTGGTGCAGTCGTAGACTAAACACCTGATCAGCTGATTTTGCACATTCTTGCACTGCTTTGTTTTCTTTACTGTTTGAACAAGTCTTACTTAAAACTTCTTCTTTTTTATATTAGAACACCATTTAGTCTAACCTGGTACAGAGCTTGACTCATATAAAGATACTACAGTAATTTAGGTAATGCCACTGGCCAAGTTGGCCAAGTATGGAGTGGTGGCGACATGCGTCTGCTCCACTCGGTGCCTCATGTGTGTGTGTGTGTGTGTGGGGAGAGAGAGAGAGAGAGAGAGAGAGAGAGAGAGATAGGTAGGTGGATGGATGGGCAGATAAATAGATGGATTGAAAAATGGATAGATAGATAGATAGATAGGCAGACGTGTGCACAGATAGATAGACTGATTGATTGTTTGATTAAGGGTGAGCGAGCCAAGTTAGCATGCATAGCGAAGAGTTGCTTGCTTTATGTTCAGCTGAGAAATTAGTGGCCCAACATGACCCGGCACGCCCCGCACGACACAGTCCAGTTGCAATGGTTTTTCAGAAACTAATAACTTTTCTACTATGTAAGAGTGAAGAGATTCTTCCAGCAGGTAGTAGATACATTCAATAAATTTTGTTTTTAGCTACGCATTCTTAACCCATAGCCGCCGGGGGATTCCCGGCCGCGGCACAGGCCTCCCTACGGGCGATTTCCGAGATTTTGGAAAAAATACCCTTACTTCAAACCCTCATGTCTGACAAACTATAATAGCTAGAGATTCAAATAAAAGTTCATAACACTTACCAACTCTTCCTCTTTCCAATGATGGTACCCGAGGTCTCTAGGTGGTCCCGTCGAGGAGTAAGGATGAGTTGAAGACGAGTGGTTTTTCATGTTTTGGCACGCTGCTCTGAGCGCGCACCACTGGCTGCGGCCTCAGCCCAGCCAGCTAGAGTTGGCAGCACTGCCTGGAGTGGTGATTGTAACACTGCCCGTGCATCCTTTGAAGGAATGTGGAAGATTCTACTCGATTTTTCCACTGCTCCTTACTCACCTCCGTGATAATGAGTCATCACCTGGTTCATGTAGCTCACCCATGGATTTACCGCCCGCTCCATAATGCTTCTATGCCCGTAGGTGTGTGGGAAAGGAAATATCTCGTGGTTTTTCTGTACTCACTTTTTCCGTAAGGAATATTTCTCCTTTACCTCGTTTTTCTGTTCTCACTTCTTCCGTAAATAATCATATTTCTCCTTTACTATGACACTTAGAACTGCACTGTACATCACCGTTATGCATAATTACACTTTGACAAGTAAATGTTGTTGCTCTTTCACGCATTATCGTAGAGTATGAGGTAATTATTTGTACTGTTAATCATACTGCTTTGTACTATTCAGGGTTATAGTGAAAATCATAGAAATGTTTCACACAACTAACATTATTTGTACGTCACATCACAGATACACTGATGCTCATATTTGGCACAATCTCCCTAAGTATTGAGTGATATAATTTGGGTATAGCCAAGCAGGTATTTTTCTCTGTGGCCCGCTCGCAAGTGGTTTTCTTTCAGGTAACACGTAGGCAAAAGGAAAGTATTTCCAATAATTTTCAAACCAATATCCAATACAGAGTATCAATTTCTGTATTACTCTTACTATAAATAACTTATTTGCACTTGTTGAACTTTTTATAAATAACTTACATCTTAGCACTTACTATACTTCACTCATACTATCACACTTTTCACTCATTAATGAAAATACACAAACTTGTGCATTACTGTAAATTATTTAAACTTCCCCACACACCTGCTCAGTACTCAAGCTCGGAATGATACTCTGAGAAGCATTTGGGGCATAAGGGGACCTTGCATTCTGCACATTGGTACGAGGTCTCTTTTCATGCTTGGGGACGGCGTTTGGTTGTGCGGCAGACGTGGCACCGCCTGTATGCCAGACGACCTGCTGCTGTTCTCCCGATCTCCAGAATCTTGTGCTGACGGAAATACTCAGCACAGCTGAGCCTGTCAGCTGAAGCCACTGTCCCCCGCCTAGCACCTGTCACCTGAGCAGTTGAATATTGCTCAAGGAGTTAGCGTGCAAGCTCTCTCTCATACTCTCGTAAAGATAGAGGTTTCCTTACAAGCTCCTCGAACAGTATGAAACTGTTCAGGACGGCGATATCAAGAAGGTGTAAGAACGCCTTCTTGTACTACCTGCAGGACTTACTTAGGCAATTTACCTCACCAATTTGCATGTCCTCTTTATCAACCAGCTGCATGTTGATATTGTAATCATTGACTTCATCTGGCTTTACCATGGGTTCCCTGGTCCTGTTGTCTGTTTTACCAGTTTCCTCCAGCACACCCTTATGAACTGTAGACAACATGTTAACCCGTCTCTTATCATGCCAGAGAAGGGCTAACATGTTCCTACATTTCTTTGTCAGAAGGGCTCCTTTCTCAGTATTTGCCGGAAATACTGGGATATTCTTTCTGTTGGCCATAACAGTTCCACAGGACCCAGTACCATGGTCAAGCAAATACTTTGTCAATGCCGGGGCTGTGTAATAATTATCGGTGTACAGAATGTGGTGCCTGTTGAAATACCTTTCCATCAGCACTTTCACTACTGATGCAGAGAATCCATGAGGATCATCGCTAGGTATATCAGCATCTGTCGCCGAGTAAACTATTACATCCAGCACATATCCAGTTTTACAGTCACAAAGCACAAAGAATTTCAGGCCAAATCTGTGGTGCTTTGATAGCACATACTGAATAAATGCAAGCCTGCCCCTGAATAACACCAGCGACTCGTCAATAACCACTTTCTGGAACGGACGGAAAACCTGGAGAATGACTCTCTCATCATTGTCAGGATTGGTCTTATTTTCCATAACCTGTTGTTCGGTGCAGGCCCGTAATTTCGTAGGAACCTTAGGATTGCCATGTACCTATCACGGGCCATGTATTTTCCGAAGACAGGTGTGCCAGCGAGTTCATCCACTGACCAATAGTCATGAAGCACATGTTCTTTTACATGCTCCTTCAGCATGGTCAGGGCGAGCCACACAAACATCTCCCCCACCTCTACAGGTATCCATTCACGCATGTGCATGCTCTCACTAGCAGGTACATCCATCCAACGCACGCACATGGCCTAGTGAAAATTAATTTCATCAACCAGGTACTACATAACTGCAGTCGTGAAAATTGCCTTGAATAGACTACTAATAGTCCAAGGCCTGGGGGGAAGTTCATCCTCCTGCACACCAGCACCCTCCTCATCAAATGCCAGCACAGACAGCTCAGAGCCGGCACCATCCTCCCACACAAATGTATCTACTCTACCCAAACGTGGTAGAGCAGGCCGTCTGGCAGTTGCACTGCGTTTTCCAAGTGGGCAGGGCGGAGGGGAGGAGAGGGAGAGGAAGAGGGAGAGGTGGGGGAGTAAGCGGGTGATGACTCACCTGATGCAGAACTTTCCTTTGAAGACGCTCAGCACTGAGTATCACCACGTTGCTCCCGTCTAGGCAATACAACTCCTGAAGGGCCTGGTTGAGGTGATTCTGCCCTTGAAGTGGTTGGCTGAGGCGTGGAGGAGCGGTGGAGGAAGATACATCGGCGAGCAGGTGGTGAGAGTGTGGGAGAAATGGCTCTGCAGAGTTTTTTCTGCAGATGTCTGCTAGGTCCACGTCCACTTTCCCGATATCCTGGGTCATCTACCGCCTCCTCATCAGCAAAATCATCACTGTCGTAGGCTCTCCCTTCCCCCTGTAGAAGTCTGAGAGCCCTCTCTGGCATCGGAGAGCGAGTAGGGGATGGAGGGCAAGAGAGCTCGTCTCCACGTGGTAGCTTTATTTGCCCTCTGACGACGTACTCTCACTCAGTGTTCGAGATGACACAGTTTCGTCTAGGGCATGTCCTATAGCACTATCACTAAGCCCTTTCCCTGGCACAAAGGGCATGACTTTAGCAGGTGTCGATGAGGTGATCGGCCCTTCATGCGGTGGAATGGAATCGGACGACGTCGAGGTAGATGACATGGTTCCTTTCGCTACCACTGCCAAGTACAGACTGAGCAGTGCAACCGCGGGGTATCTGTGGGTCCTACCTACCCCGTAGGTATCACAGAAAACGGTCCCGCACTGAAACAGTGGCGTGAAGGTGAGTGCAGTATAGCAAGGCAACCAGCGGCCCTGCGCGGCCTGAATCCTGTCATGCATACACGTCTACCGGCAGATAAGGGTTAAAGACTCCCTTTGGCAGCCTTTCAGATCTATGTCAAAAAGACTGTTATGGTAACTTCAATGCCCACAAAGAACGTGATCCGCCTAAAGGCTGCCAAAGCCGCTCAATGTCAAAAAAACAAAAATGAGTCATAACTAGGGAACTGGTGGCCCAGTTGGACTGGAAATTGTTTTATTCTTCAAGTTAGAGCAATTTAACGGTACCTTCCTTGGACAAAAATTTAACTAAAATACGCCGTTTTTGCTGTTTTACAGTAACGAGTTAGCAGACCAACAAACACACAGAAAACGGATCATTATAATATAGAAGATATTTACTCATGAGACCAACAAAACCCTTTGGAATCTGAGCTTTCCAAGGGAATGTACCAAGGGCTTCAATTGATATGCGCCATTATGAAACTGAATTAAAAACAAGTGCTTTTCTAACATTATATTGTTTTGCATAAATTTTAACAAATATTAAATTATGATGATAGGCATATATTCAAAAACTCATTTGCTCATCATGGGCTCACAAAACGCACCTTACTGGTATGATATGACATTCCGCCCTTTCCACTTTCACATTTATTATTATTATTATTTTCTTATGCAAGGAACGAGGAACGAAAGGCCAAAAGCCCACAACCCATTCCTTCTAAGAAAGAAAACAAAAACAATACGAAAGAGAGCCAAATTCAAGATCCATTCATTTCGAGATGCCTGGACACACTGTGCTTAAAAGACTGAGATCACAGGATGTACGAAATACAGACAAAGGGAGACAGTTCCAGAGCTGATCTGTTACATAAATGAAGGACTGGGAGTAACGGTTACCTCTTGCATTAGAGAGTTGGACAGAAAAGGGATGAGAGTTTGCCAATAGACGGGTGCTATGCTCCCATTGTAGAGGTGGAGGGATGCAAGCAGTCATTTCAGAGAAGCAGTGACATTTGAAGTAGCAACAGAAGAGCAATAAAGAGGCAACAGCATGGCGAAGAGACAGAGGTTGAAGGGAGTCAGTAAGAGGAGGAGAGTTAATGAGAAGAAAACTCTTTGACTCAACCCTGTTGAGAAGAACTGTATGTTGGAAGCCTCCCCACACATGAGAGTTGTACTCTACACAGGGTCGAAAAAAAGAAAAAAAACGTGAATTAAGTCAACAACTGTGCAGGGGTAAAGAATATAATACGGAGTCGGCTTAGGACACCTAATCTCTTGGAAGCAGACTGTACAAGAGAATGAAACCCCAGGTATGTTTAAGAAAGATCCAGGATTAAGCTGGATAATATTAAACATTAGCAGGTACTCCTTTGGAAGATTCTGTCAAGTTGACAGGTGTAAGAACTGAGTCTTCGATGCATTAAAAACAACAAGATTATTTTTACCCCAGTCAGTGATACGAGCCAAGCCACACATTAGGTGTGCCATAGCCTCATCCCCTGTCTGATGAAGTCGCTGCTGAGATGGACATTGCGGAAACCGAACGGAAAGGTGAAGGGTGAAATCATCAGCGTATGTGTGGATAGGGTTAGATGTACAGCTTAGAAGATCACTGATGAATAAAAGGAAGAGAGTTGATGATAGGACAGAGCCCTGAGGAACACCACTGTTGATAGATCTAGGAGAAGAATGATGGCTTTCTGCAACAGCAGCTACAGAACGACCAGAAAGGAAGCTAAAAATGAAGGCACAGGCAGAAGGATAAAAACAGCAAGAGGGTAGTTTGGAAATTAAAGAATTATGGCAGACTCGATCGAAAGCCTTTGAGATGTCAAGTGCAATGGCAAAGCTTTCACGAAAGACCCGAACGGAGGATGACCAGGAGTCTGAAAGGTAGGTGAGAAGATCAGCAGTGGAGCGTCCCTGACGGAACCCATACTGACGATCAGAAAGAAGGTTGTGATAGGGAAAATTCTTCTAGGTTTTTCCGTTAAGAATAGACTCGAAACTTTTGAGACACACGATGTTAAAGTGGACGATAGTTAGAGGGTTGGGAAAGGTCACATTTTGGGGGGACTGGCTGAATGAGAGCAAACTTCCAGCAAAAAGGAAAGGTACAGTTTGATAGACAAAGGTGAAAAAAATTACCTAGGCAGGGTGTAAGCACAGAAGCTCTGTTCTTGAGGACAACAGGAGGGACTCCATCAGGTCCATATGTCTTGTTAGTATTGAGACCAGTGATGGCAGAAAATACATCAGATGAAGAAATTTTAATGTCAGCCATGAGGAAGTCAGACGGGGGAAGTGATGGAGGAACAGCACTGCAATTGTCTAAGGTGGAATTAAAGGAAAAGTCTAAGCAAAGAGATATGCATTATCAGTAGAAACAGTTACAGAGCCATCAGAGTAGTGAAGAAATGAGGGAAGGATGATGAGGTAAAGTTGTTAGAAAGGTTTCTGGCAAGGTGCCAGAAAGAGCAGGAAGAATTCGAGTTGGAGAGTTGAGAGCATTTAGTATGGATGAAATTATTATTAGCATAGTGAAGAACAGACTTAGCACGATTCCGGGCAGAAACATAAAAAAGATGTGAATCATTGGTGGGTTGGCTCCGTTACTTATTATATGCCCTTTCCTTGTTGTGGACAGCATTAGAACAAGCGTGATTAAACCAAGACTCTTTTTGCATTAGTCAGAGGACATGAGAAATGAATGTATGCTTCCATGACCGAGAGACTAACCTCCATAATGCACGAGGCACACTCAGATAGCTCCCAGCCATGGAAGCAATAATTATTCCAGGGAAAATCAAAGGAGTACTGCCTGAGGGCCTCCCAATCAGCAGCTCCAAAGTACAATAACCGACGTTTCTTAGGAGGGTCCACAGGCCGTACTGGTGTGATAGGACAGGTTAAGGTAATAAGGTAATGGCTGGAGGAGCCAAGTGGAAATGAATGATTAACAGTGTAAGCAGAAGGATTAGTTGTAAAGAAGAGGTCATGTATGTTGGAACTCTCCACGATGGTCAGGGATACAAGTAGGGTGCTGTTCAAACCGCACTAGTGAAAGAAGAGGAGAGCCAAAGGTGGTGGTGAACATTGAAATCTCCTAGAATGAGATTTCAGAGTAAGGAGAAATGGGTAGGATGTGTTCCATCCTAGAAGTAAGATAGTCGAAGAATTTTTCAGTCAGTAGAATTAGGGGATAAGTAAACAGCACAGACATACTTAGTCAGAGAATGACAGGAAAGCTGAAGCCAGAGAGTGGAGAAATCAGAAGAATCATGTTTAGGAACACAAGAGCAAGATAAGTCTTTGTGTACATATACACAACAGCCTCCTTTGGCTTTGAAATGAGTACAGAGGAACTAGGAGGATACAGAGAAGGGTTTGCTATCAGTTGCCTCAGACAGCTGAGTCTCAGTTAAGAAGAGAAGGTAAGGTTTAGAGGAGGAGAGGTGGTGCTCAACAGAAAGAAAGTTAGAGGAAAGGCCACGAATGTTGCAGAACTGAAGAAGTGAGTCAGACAGTGGTTCCAGGCAACTCATTGAGTCGTCATCAGGAGAGGGATGGATGGTGGGGGCATTTATGGTCCCCCCTCCCCACGGGACTCGGAGGCTAGGTTATTAGACGCCATTGATTTTAAAAATTTTATGAAGGAAGTGTAGTGTGTGACGTGCAGGTAGTTTGGTGTTGACATATATAGAGAAACTTATACTGGAGAGCATGCTAGCCTACTCTTTGTGTTATCGAAACATCGAAAAAGTTCAGCAAAGGGGGATGATCAGGAACTAATCCTGAGGGCTGATGAAACGTGAGCTCGAGCTCTTCCTATCATCAGCTTTCCATCCACCTTAGGAGTACTGGTCTGCTGAACTGGTGCTACAGTCTACGTCTCATGCAGTTTCCTTCTGTCTGTTCCTTCTCAACTAACACTGGTACTTTCGTTTCATGGTTCTGAGTCACTCTCCTTACAGGTCGTTATCTATTACTGCCTACTTTTCTTACTGCTTACTTTTCCAGTATTATTTTGCTGAGCCAGCACATCTTTTTTTCATCTTAACACGCTGCTCTGCATAAAAAACGAAGCGTCGTGGGGGTAGTGATGATCAAGTGCCTGCGTCCCAAATGATGCTCAGTTCCATGCTGGAGCAAATAGTAGTTTGTTAACCCGCCCCGTCCCGGAGACGTGAATTCACGTCCTCACATGATGTGTGCTCATATCCCGGAGACGTAAATTAACGCGGCAACATTGCAAGGTCCCTAATTTGCACAATTTTCAATTTAATTTGCACAATTTTCAATTTTCGGGAGTGATTTTTGGCAGGTATACACGGGACACCTTCCTCTACAAGATGCCAGGCAGGGACAATTCCTTACCCAGCATGACCTCCTCCCCTCCCTGCATGCCCTTTTCTCAGCAATTCACCTATTATCAGTGACCTGGCCAGTAAAGCCATGTCATGCCACAGTACGAAATTCAGGGCCAGAGTAATTCCCCAGCCGATGACAATGTGGAGGACAAACATTAGAGGAAGAAACAGTCAGAAATGATGATCAGGTAATGTGGCAAAAAAAGGTCAGGGATGGTGATGAGTACAATGCTTATAATGCCTATATTACCGTTTGAAAACCAATATACTCCCGTACTACATATAAATTCGTACCAAATAAATAAATAAATACCGTTTATGAGTGGTGTGGAATAGTTATCCTCCCATAGAACTCGTTTATTTTGCAGCCAGCCTGATAGAAAATCCTGTAAGGTAAGGAGGTACTCCTACCTGGATCGAGTATTTTAAACCTCAGGTGAGCGATTTCTATATGAATTTTCGATGTTTCTCACCAAAAGCGGATGTTTGAGCCAAAAAAAAAAGGGTCCAAAAATGTCGGGACGGGCATACCACTGCCCAGAAAACGTTGGGATGGGGGGGGGTTAATTTTAATTTAAGACATGCTTAAGGATCTTTCTCACTACCTGCCAAAATCTCAGATACAAACACCCCCTCTCTAATGTCGTTATAACAATCCACAGAATAATACAATCCAAGCATACATGCAGTGTTGATGGAGGATAATAATAGCAGACTTGTGACGTGAAATCGTGTGGCACAAAAGAATGCTGAGGGTCGTGGAACTCACTGTTTCCTCTGTACGTACAATTACACAAGTATAATAATAATAATAATAATAATAATAATTATTATTATTATTATTATTATTGTTTTTATTATTATTATTATTATTATTATTATTATTATTATTGTTTTTATTATTATTATTATTATTATTATTATTATTATTGTATTAATAATAATATACATTTTGTGCAACAATCTGAGTTCCAGAAACTTGTGTGTGAGTATGTGTGTATGTCACTAGGCTTTGTTCGCATGCTATCTCACTGACACACTACCTACATCATCCCCTGACTTGCTACTTCCTGTGTATGGTCAACATTTCCTCAGTTAACTTGCACGATCATTTCCCTTTCCCAGGCTTGCATGGAGCTGTCTATCTATCTATTTATCTATCTATCTATTATGATTTGTAATTATAATATGGACTCATAACACCCATCACCAGTATGATATTTTGCACTCCTCGCAATGCATTTGAGAATGAACAGCTGTGGGGGCATTGTCAAGTGACAAAGGAAAAATTGTTTTTTCAGTTAATTAATGATCTGGAGATAAATATATACGTCCCAGTGAACGATTACAACTCAGTGAGACATGCACAGATTACACATATTGCATTTTGAACTTGGGTGTAATTATTATATTTGATGATCCTGGAAATAACAACATGAGAAAAGATACATTTATTTTTGTAGGTGTTATTAGTATAGAAAAAGTTAGGTATTGTAAGCATCAGCTTAAAATCTAATTTATTAAATCTGATTTATGCTGTTGATGTTTGGTTATCTGTTAATAGTTAATAGGATAATTGCTGAATAATTCAGTCTCTGAAACTTAATGGATAACAAATTCCTAAAAATTGATTCAGATCTTAATTAAGGGATGGCTGTTCTAGAAAATGTTTCTGCCAATATGGTGTGCTGGTGGATGTACAGGAAAATGAATAGGTGGAAGAGTATATGTCTGCTAACACAATGGTGGTTAAATGTTGGCTATGTAGGAAGGAGTTTCATTAGCCTGTAGTGTGAAGGCCCTGAGAGGAACAAAGTATTGAGTTGTGTAGCTGCAGGAGAATTGCATGAATTTATGATAATTCCTGTCTTATTTCGGTGGTGTGGTTGGTCATGAGTATTAATTTTCAGATGTAATAAAAGCAAAAGTGAGGCCGTTAAGGAATACTTGTGGGTGGTATAAGCTGGATAGGAAAAGAAAGCTTTAATGGTGAGTGAACTGATGCTTAGCTCAATTCTCCGGGGTATACGATGATAACTCTTTTGTGTTTTTCTATTCATATGTACCCTTACTTTCGCCAGATGTACTAGAATATCAAATTTGTGCGATGATCAGTTGTCTCCCAAATTATCTAAATTATAAAATTTGTTGAGATTTCAGGAAGCTGAATACAGCCCCGGTCCAATGGGCATTACATATGAAAGATATAGAAGTATAGACTACACTACTAGCGTCATGATGACCCAGGAGAAAGTTTTTGCTGCCCGTGGTCGTCCTGAGGTGGACCCGTGGGGTTTCCTGCTGCCTCTGTCACCGCTGGTGTGGGCAGCCGTGGTGACATCACTGCTGGGAGTTATCACTGGCATGCTGATCCTGCATTCATGCCTTCCCACACACACGCCTTACACATCCAGAAGAAACACTAACATCTTCAACTGCGTTCGCGTCCTACTCCAGGAAGGTACTGTAATGTATCTCTGTATTCATTACGTTACAATAAATGGTTTTGTGAATTTTGATAAAGAGATTAGTGCATAATTATGTGATTTTATTATTCCCGAAACAGACGTGAGGAAAATCACTGGTTGGTGGTGGTGGGAGCGAGTGGTGTTGGGGACGTGGATGTTGATGATGTTGGTGCTGACGCAAAGTTACACCAGCAACCTCATGTCCCTTCTGGCCGTCAGGCATATCAACCATCCCTACCAAACCCTAAAAGACGTCCTGAATGACAATCGGGTTGGAGTAGTTCTCGTTTCAGGCTCGGCGAATATCCCATTTTATCGCGCAAGTACTGAAATTACCCTTTTTCAAAGAAATAAGGACTGTGCCATAAACCTTGCATATGCAGCCGTTTTGATCCATAGGCCTAACTAGAATTAAAATTTATATTCCTGTGTTCAATACTGGGTGCCACTAGCTGTACCTGGGGATATTTGTAAAAATTGCCTGTTTTCACACTTTCATATCTCAGCAACTCCACTACCTAGAACATTCAGTAAGAGAGAAAAAAAATCAACAATCCATCGTCTCTCCACTGCAAGTGTCCTCGGGCGTCTAGGTGGATGCGTTGTGAGACACAGAGGTCAAGATGGGAGATCATATTTAGTGCAGGAGTGATGTGCACCCCTTTAAGCGCAAGTGTTTGGGGCAGGGATGGGCTGTCCGCGTAGGCCGGGGTCTGATCAGGGAGGATTGGATTTCCCCACTCTCACTCCCCCATGCATGCTAGACTTACATCACCCTTTTCACTTAAGTGTTATGCACTTCTTTTTCTATATACAATACTTACTTAATTACAGGAATGGCCCTCATTTCTAAATTGTTATTTTGGCCATAACACTTGTTGCCTTTACTGTCATCATCATTATCATCATCCAATCCTACGTCGCCCAATGAGGAGCGTAGGAGCCCGGGGCTAGGCAGTTGGTCCTGACATTTAAGGTGAGAGTGACCAACTTCACTCATCCCTGAGTGGCATCACGTGAGCAATAAACCCCAACCATCCCTTGGATATAAACCTTCACCGGCTCAATCCGATTGGAGCACAGTAATTACTCACTAAACCATCAGGCGGCAAAATTTGGTTATATGGTTACCACCCAGCGTAGAAAATAGTTTCCTGGTGTACGGGAAACCATTTGGCTTGTCACTCAGTGTAGAGTTACCCATAGGCAGAAGGAAGAGGAAAGAATGAAGAAATGAAAGACAGAAGAGCTAGTATAAAGTCACCCGTAGGCAGAAGGACGAGGAAAGAATGAAGAAAAGATAGAAGATGGAAGGAAAGAAGGATGGAGGAGAGGACAGGGCAGACACCCGAGAGCAGCACTACATTGAGTGAGTGGATGGTGACGTACTTTTACTTATACTGTATTTAAGTAACATTCATATATTCCAATTATTTTTATAAAATCTTATTGTTTTCACTAGATGAATTTCAGTGCTTATTTTCGTAATAACACTTATTCTTTTCATTGTAATTTTATTACAGAATTTTTAAGTACAAATTTACAGTATATACACTTCTACTTTATACAGTTCCTCACACACCAGTACCTTGTGCCTCACCTCAATTAGATGATGAAAAAAAAACACTCAGGATGGGATGAAATCCTCCGGGAAGTACCGGGCAGGGGCTGCGTTGTTGGTGGTGTGACTGGTGAGGCGTGGGCAGTGAGAAGCAGGCTGGGTGGCCATGATATGGCATTTATGCTGCACTTAACTTTCCACCGCCTGACCCTACTCACACTCGACGCCTCAGACGACTCTCCAGAGTCACCAGAAGGGCAGTGAAAACCCTTGGGCTCTGGAGGGTCTTTAGGGTCACTCTTGAGTGGTAGCATGGAACTAGGTGAAGAGGCACGGGAGGGCAACTGGGGCATGTCATTCTCCATATGGAAACTTCCATCCTCAGGGGTCATCTCCTATCCCGACGATTGCACTTTCACTCAGTCCTTCCCTGCATGAATGAGCAGCTTGCAGGGGTTGAGGTGGCACAGGTCAGATGGGTGCTGGCTGCGGTAAGAGAATCGGACGATGCAAAATCAGAGATCATCGTACCTAACCCTTTCATGGCACGCAGTAGGCCGCTCAAACTGTCTGTCCGCCTCCCATGTACTTGTGTGACGCCATGGCAATATAAGAAACTGGAATTCACATCGAATCGTGGTAGGAAATTTTAAATGGTTAAGTCCTCCTGTCAGATATTACCAAACAACTCATTTCTGATGGCCCCTGCCATCAGCCATGCTTCAGGAGGTAAGGCTTTGGTGTATTTACCAACTCGTCATGATTATACCAATAATGTTTTATGAATGGGCATCATGATACTCTTTCATTTTACATATAGATTGCCCTTTAGAATGTGTAGATGTATTCTAATTGGATGAGAGCCATTTTTGAGAATGTTTTCGCCATTTAAAGGGATCTGCCAGTATTACAAGTGTAAAACGGTGATAAGAATAACAGTGTGAGCTGGTCTATGAGTCAGTGACGTATTTCGTCATATGAGGCCCTGCACGCCACAAGGCAAAGCACCATACCATCTTAACCCTGATTTTTTTTTTTCCCACCAGCTGCTTCCTCAAACAGTACCCTAAGACTGGACAAAGTTGCTTTGCTCACTTCAGACTTTCACCCTTACTGCACTAATCAGAAATGAGCAAAGCGACTTTGTGCAGTCATAGGGTAGTGTTTGAGGAAGCAGCTGGTGCAAATGAACAGGTTTCAGCTGGCATGGCGCTTTGCCCCTCGTGGCGTGCAGGGCCTCATATACTTAATTCCAGTGCAGTTCTAAGGAGTTTTATTGTTATTTGATATTCCAACTTGTGAATTTTCAGACTGCTAAGACAGGAATATACCGTGAGCTTGGGGATCTGCTGGACACTGAGAGAGTGAAATGGACCACATACCCCACCTTCTGGCAAAGCGCTGACACAGTAGTCAGACCCGGTACCCACGTCATATTTGACAGTGATATCATTTTTTGGGTTTTGATGGCCGCAGACTTTTCTGACAAAGGTTATTTAATATTTTTCATCATTTCAACAATTTACTTTAATGTTACCACTTTTATGTAGGACCAGATATAACTAATATTCCTTGAAAGTTGTATTATATTTATCATAGAAATTAGCTCGATGTCACAACAGTAATAGCTTAGATAGGGTGAGTCTTTTGTAGTTTAAACTTTAAAGTACAGTGAGGAGTAAAATAAAGAATGTAGAGTATGGACTTTGCGTATTTTGTTGTGGTATTTAAGGTTTTCCTGTGTAATTTTTAGAAAAAAATTAATGTAACAGACAGAAAACACCCAAGCCTCCACCAAAGAAATTGAAAATGTAAGTGGCAGTTTATTTCCTTGTCATTTTGATGACCTATTATATTATTTTATTCTCCATACCACTAGACGATTATACCCAATATCTGCATGTTTATTTGTATAGGAGTTAATAAACCTATATCTGTTTCCTCCAGCTCTAAGTACCTCCGAAGCTTCATAAAAACCTGCCTCGTGGTAGCAAGCACAAAATACTCACACACACAGACACAAAAGAACAAAAATACATCATGTGCCTCAGGGGTAATGTATAGGAAAAATTTGATGAGTACGATTTTTTTAAAGCAACCATTATTAAAGAAATTTTTGACAAAATAATCCCTTGGGTTATAAAACGTATTTTGTTTTTCACTCGTACTATTTAAGGTTCTTGAATTTAACTTAATATTGAATGACTTACGAAAGTGAGGAAATGAATTTGATACAACCTTTATTAACTCGTTTCATTAAAGATACTTTTCCTTAGTTTGTAACAGAGTCTTGAGGTTGATAATGTTGCTGTGGTTGCAGGCTTATTTGAAATGAGAACCCGGTGGACCGTAAACTTAAACTCTGTTTCTGCAGTCCACCTTTCTCCTTTTAGGAGATAGAGAAGTTATTAAGGAACGTTTGTATAACAGGCAGTAAATGTGTCTGATTACATCGATGCAATTACATGAAGGTGTAATCCTCTCTCTCTCTCTTTCTTTCTCTAACTTTGCCTAAATTGCCATCTCATAATCTTCATCACTGATCTGTAAGAACAGATTAACACTAGACTATGATGCTTATCATGAAGAAGTGCTACGGAAAAATAGTGTAATACCATTGTCTTTTTCTGAAACTGATCTACATAAAAGTGGCAGCAAAAAAAAACGATTTCAGGCCAAGTTAAAGTAAAAAAAAAACTATAGGAAAAGCGAAAATTATAACTCAGTAGGCTATTTCATGTGAATCCCTCCCAAAACAGGCAGATGTGACTTCTACATGGGCCAGAGCAGCTACCTTCCGATTTCACTATCGTCCATTGTCCAGAAGAACAGCCCTCTCCTCCCTGGTTTGAATAAGGGGTAAGTGTGATGGACATTTTGTTTATTTATTTATTTATTTATTTTTACAATCTGGGAATCATGTCCGAGTACCTATTTCTCTATAGCTAGACGCCTTAATCTCGAAATGGGTAGTTACAAGGGAATTAGCGGCATCTCACTCTGTTCTCCAGCATCAAGCAGTCCTTTTGTCTTCAAGTCACACCGCACACCCCCCTCTCTCATACACATCTCCATCCTTTCTCTTCATTTCATCCTTGGGCTTTCCCCTCCCCTACTTTCAACATTTCATTCACATGCACTCTTCAAGTCAGTCTGTCATTCTCCGTCCTCTCCAGATAGCCACACCGAAGTCCATGGACTTTGAGCCACACCATCTCCGAGTATTTCTGATGACGCTTTCAATCACATCCTTATTAACACGTAATTATACTGATAATAATGTACAGTATTCGTGGCACAGCTTGCTAGCGCTGGGTGAATCCGGGTTGCTTAACAAGTGGTTTTATCACACTCTGCCCAACACCACCTCCTGCAACAACCCGCCAAGGATCATCACCGTCACCACTGTCCTCTCCATCACTAACTTATGGGTATGTAACTCTCTCTCTCTCTCTCTCTCTCTCTCTCTCTCTCTCTCTGGGTGTCGAAGATTGTTGAAGAAGTCATTGTTTACAAGAGAAAAGCATTTAATATAAACATATATATAATCAAGATGACAGTAGTGAGCATTTAAATTAAAGCAAGAATGTCCGAAAATTATGCGGAAAACCAAACGAGAGTATGAGCCACAAATTTCTCGAGGAGCAAAGTCACAGCCTGAGATATGTTTTCATTATTCAAGAAGTAAAAAAATGTAAAAGTTAGCATCAGCCCTCTATTAAAACCAGAAGGCTATCTCCACGACAAGCAAACAGCAACTTCACTGAAAGTCTCCTTTCACAGTATAAAGAAAACCATTTTCATCCCATTATCATCTTTTATAGGATCATATAATAAATAATCAAGCAAGCAAGTGGCTGGACGTGGTGTACTTAGCTATTCAGAAAATCGACCCCCTCTCCCTCCCCCCTCCCCCCCCAATAATATCAGCTGGTCGGAACTTGACATCACATATACACCATGAAGTTATAAATATTTACCTTTTTCCAATTGCTAAATTTTTCAAAAACATAGGCTTAATGTAGGTTACCTAATCAAAGGAAACTTGCTAATATATCAAAAGGTTGTAAAATACGCGCCAACTATTACCATCCAAACAGCCTAACGGTAGAACTAAGCTAAATTGGATTTTAAAAAAGAAGTAAAATGACCTTGTTCCATAACAAGTTTACTTTTATAACAAATAATCAACAGAGACTCCGTAACAGTAGCTGATGCCTTAAACCGCAGCGTCCTGTGGACGTTCTTCAACGCCCACACGTTTTGTTACTGCCAATCCTGTCGACGTACATAAACGCAAAAAAATTGCAAGGTCCCTAATTTGCACAATTTTCAATTTTCGCGAGTCATTTTTGGTACGTATACACGTGATACCTTCCTCAACAAGATGCCAGGCAGGGACAATGCCTTACCCAGCATGACCTCCTCCCCCCCCCCTGCATGCCATTGTCTCAGCAATTCACCTGTTATCAGTGACCTGGCCAGTATAGCCATGTCATGCCACGGTACGAAATTCAGGGCCAGAGTGATTCCCAAATCAATGACAATGTGGAGGACAAACTTTACATAGCATTAGAGGAAGAAACAGTTAGAAATGATGATCAGGTAATGTGGCAAAAAAAGGTCAGGTATTAGTGAGTGAAACAATGCTTATAATGCCTATATTACTGCTTGAAAACCAATATACTCTTGTACTACATATAAATTCGTACCAAATAAATAAATACCGTTTATGAGTGGTGTGAAATAGTTATCCTCCCATAGAACTCGTTTTCTTTGGTGCCAGCCTGATAGAAAACCCAATAAGGTAAGGAGGTACTCCTACCTGTAATGAGTATTTTAAACCTCAGGTGAGCAATTTCTCTATGAATTTTCAATGTTTCTCACCAAAAGCGAAGGTTTGAGCCAAAAAAAAAAAAAAAATCCTAAAATGGTCGGGATTGAGGGGAGTCAGTGGTGGAAAAGTGGTCAGGATGGGGCGGGTTAACATCGCAGCTTGATTAAAACTATATATATATATATATATATATATATATATATATATATATATGTAAACTAACCACAGGAGAAATGAAACGAGCGACAGTGAGTACTTTCGTATATTACATCCTCAGACAGAGTGAGACAGAAACGTAAAGGGTAGAGGTCTTTTATGCACACCCGCAGCAGGTAGTGGCACACAGAACAATGGATGACCTGAATTTTTTTTTAACCTGCAGCTTAACTTAGGGTCACCTGCAGCAGGGAGTGGAACACAGCAAAGGATGACCTGAATCTAAAAATACACG
>NC_136961.1:20726179-20836179 GCF_032717465.1 Coenobita brevimanus | reverse complement strand
GTTACGGACTCATTCGAGATTCCAGACCTCATTTTCTTTAGAACCACCAGTCACCAATACTTGAAGAGGCCATCAGGTGTCTCCCACTGACGCTCCAGTAGTCCATGGTTCAAACGAAGAAGGTCCCACTGACTCCAGTAGCTCTTGGTCACAGGGCTGAACCTGGAAACCTCTTCCCAAAATGGTTGCATTGTACTACACTGCAGCCACTTTAGCATTGGTTGTAAATCTGCATCCTTCATCTGCATCCTCTTCAGGTCTTCTTCACCTGATACTTGACCTGTCATTGCAGTACAGAAACATTTCTTGCTAAGATTCTCATTCCTACTACCATGTTTGCCATCTGTTCTTCCATATTCTCGCAAACTATCAATCATGGTTCTCTTGCATTTCCTCTGTGGTGGGGCCTCTTGGGAAAAACTGGCTGGTTGCTGCCTTTTGTCACCAGCCTTTACTAATTTACCATCAACCTTCTCGTCTTCTGCAGCCTTCTTCTTGCCATCCTTCTCAACTAGACAGTCATTGCTGAAGTGTCCCACCTCACCACATGTCGAACACCTATTCCTTGCAATCGTGGGTTTCCTTGCACTGTCCCGTTCTTGCTACTTCTTCCATTTGTAACAACCCACCTTCTTGTTTCCTGGCTTTTTGCAGAACCAGCAGCCTCCTTTGATTTTCTCGTTCCCTCTTCCACTTGTAACAGTTCTCTTTCCTATGTCCTGACTTTTCACAGTACCAGCAACTTCCTTCAAATTTTTCCACTTCACGTACCTGTCCATTTCTTGTCTTGAATCCCGCACCACGAGTTACCAAAAAAGTGGGCGTTACTGGACCTGACGTAGGACTCAAATTCTAGAGCCCTGGCTAGTGCTTCTTGCATGCTTCTGGGTTGCGCCTGATTTGCTTGCACTTTCAACTCTGCACTATCAGGAGCATCAATGAACTGGTCCCTCAGAAGAATAGCCAAGAGGTTAGGTGCTGATCCAGGGTACTCCTTGTATGCCATACTCTCCAGGTCATGAGCAAGCTGCTGTAGGGATTAGCTTCAAGCCTGTACATGGCTCCGAAATCTTGCTTTGTAAATCTCAGTCTGGTACACCCGAATACAATAGTCGGTAGCCCCCCTTGTAGCTGAAGCCAAGGGAAGGATAGACCGGGCGAACGAACACGGCCTCCCTCACCCCGCCCCTCCCCACCTCTCTCTACCCAACCCCCTTCTAAACGTTGCCAGATAGGTTTGTACCAATCGTGGCTGGCGATAATATATTGCATCCATGTCTACATGAATTAACATTTACGTGAGTTACCATTAGTGTTAATAACATACCATGAAGTAATGTGCAATAATGTGTTACCAGTTAGCATATGAACGTGGAGAAGCAATGTGATGTAAATAAAGGCATGAGTATGAAACAGGCTGATCGAGTACAATTAGCCTCCGCACCGCCGGAGAGTAATGTGGAACTGGAAGAAACCAAAGAAAAAAAAAAGAGGAAGAGGATATAGTGCGACCTCCCATCTCTTCTTCCCCTTGTTTATACGTTTATGTGAAGCTACAGAATATGGCGAATGTGTCTGGCGTATCAGATAGAGCCAGGATTCCTGGGGCTTGAATGATGAGTGAATGGATGCGTGGCCCATTGGACTGGGTAAACATTAAGCTGTCTGAACCCTGCCTTTGGGTGGGAAAGGATGTCCATATGATGATCATCATCATGATTATAATAATATATTCTTATTAACATCAAGTAAATAATATCTCCATTTCAAGAGTATGAAGCTATTTCAACCACATTAACGAAATGTGTTACCATCTGGCGGTGTTCCAGGTTGTCAATCATACAGAAATGTTTTCTAGTTATTTATATTTATATACAGACACGAAATCAACTACGAATAATATTCCCTTTATATATGAAACTTTGCTTCAAAGATTCGAGTCATCCTCTGGTATGAATCACACACACACACACACACACACACACACACACACACACACACACACGTGTTGCATAATTGCACATATACGCATACACACAGACCTGCAACATTATGTCAATGCATAGCCATTCCATCCAAAGATGAGGAATCTATTGCCCTGTTATTTACTGAAAGAGTTGCCACTTCGATCATCGTATCCTTCAGTCTAATCACAGTAATTATTACATCAGCGGGTGTAAGTGTAATGACTGCATTGTGGGATTATGCTACTTTACAGCAAACAGTTAGACGGGTAGTGCCATAAGGAATGATTTTGTTTGGCCGCCGCAGTAATGCCTACAGCAAAATAAGTCTTCTAAGTCTCCCATATAAGTCTTAGATTCGCGTGTGGTAAATGCCAAGTTGTTTTCTGTAAGGACAGGCAGCATAGAAAGGTCGTAACTCCATACAATCTGCTAGCAATACACAGCTTTATGGCTGGGTGACATTAACACTGGAAATTGTTGGGTATATTTCACCTACCAATTGAAATAACTGAGAACTTGCTCCTATACCGCATGATGTCATTATGTCCACCTGATAAAATGTGTGCTCAGAGCGTGGCAGATGTTTCGTTCATGTTCTGGGATTTGTTGGTTCGCACTACGGCAACAAAGGGTGCGAGTGGTGGGGAGTGGAGTCACAGACAGTAACAGACATGGTAAATGTGGGTGAAATAGTTTCATGCACTTGAAATGTAAATATTAAGTACTTGATATTAATATGAATGTATTATTAAAATGCAATAAAATTATACTCACTCCGCTTTTTTTCATTCACCTGCCATTATTTACATCACATTGCTTCTCCACGTTCATATGCTAGCTAGTAACATTACTGCACGTTACCTCTTGGTATGTTATTAATACTAATGGTAACTCACGTAAATGTTAATTCATGTAGACATGGATGCAACGTAACATCACCAGTTACGATTGTTACAAATCTCCCTGGCAACGTTTAGAAGGGGGTTGGGTAGAAAGGGGTGGGGAGGGGCAGGGGAGGGACAGGGGAGGGGTGGGGGAGGCCGTGTTCATTCGCCCGGTCTATCCTTGCCTTGGCTTCAGCTACTAGGGGGGCTACCGATTATTGCTTTCGGGTGTACATGGTCCCATATCTGTGCTCCTGCACTTCTACTAAGGACTGATAATAGTTTGTCTCCTCTACTGGCATCTGGCCCAGAATTTCCATTGTGGCACTCTTGAGGCTTTTAGCAAGCTGCACTGCCCTCTGCCTATCATCCCAATCACTCTGATCAGCAAGTAGCTCAAACTGTGCACGGTAAGCTTCCCAAGATTCTCTACCATCAAATTCCTGAGGTTCCTTTTTAACCCTCTCGCACTCTTTCGATGCAACCTGAGTCCAACCACTTCCAAGTACTGAGTGACAGTCTCTCGCCAGCCCAGACCTCATGCTTCCCACACTCTCACTCAGCGATTTGTGCGATATCAGAAACTGATTTCAGTCATTTAATTCCCTTGCCCTTATTATAACTATTGTTTGGAAACTGGTTTATATTACAAATTAATGAATGATCTTCCTAATGAACGAAAAAACAAAAAAGGAATTACCATACTGTATCATTCACTTATTTTTTCAATGCTCATATACTCACAGACATACAGTATAAACATTTCGGCAAGGATTATAGAACACTGTAGAGCATCAATCTGCGATCCATTTCGTAAAAAAAGGACACTTCTAGCTATATTAGAAATTTTTTAAAGGCGTACGGAATAACAATAGTCGTTCTTCATGCCTGGCCGCTCTGAGTGAACTGTTTCCTATCATGTCATTGTCGCCCGGCCAGACCTCACGCGTCCCACATTCCTCACTCAGTGATTTGTACGGCATCGAAAAATGATTATAATCATTTCATTCCCTTGCCCTAATTTTTAACTGTATTGTTAAGAAACTGACACATGTTACAAGTGAATAAATTATCTTCCTAATGAATGAAAAAAATAAATAAAAGATATAAAACACCATACTTTATCGTTCAGTAATGTATTCATGTAATCACTGACATATATACATAACTCACACACTGTATTTTTGTTCATAACAACAAACTGTTGTGAAAAAAATACAATGTGAGTACAGTATATGGGTATATGTCAGTGAGTAAATGATTACTGAACGATAAAGTATGGTGTTTTATATTGTTTTTTTTTTCTTTTTCATTCATTAGGAAGATCATTTCTTCATATGTAACATGTATCAGTTTCATAACAGTACAGTTAAAATCTTGGGCGGGGGAATGAAATTATTATAATCATTTTTCGATGCCGCACAAATCACTGAGTGAGGAATGTGGGGAGCATGAGGTCTGGGCAGACAAGAATGAAATAATAGGAAACAGTTCACTCAGAGTGGCCAGGCGTGATGAACGACTATTGTTATTCAGTAGTATAGCTAGAAGTGTCATTTTTTTACGAAATGGATCGCAGATAAATGCTCTACAATATTCTATAATCCTTGCCGAAATGGTTATGTCTGTGTGTAAATGAGCACTGAATAAATAAGTGGATGATACAATATGGCAATTCCTTTTTTTTTTTTAAGATTTTTTTCATTTTTTTAGGAAGATCAAACAACAAATTGTTGTGAAAAAATACAGCAAATTATATGGTTGGACTTAGCCTACGTCGAAAGAGTGTGAGCAGTTGATTCCACTTGGATGAATCCTGAGTCAAAAGAGTGCGAGCGTTTGGATTTCACTTGGACGAATCCTGAGTCAAAAGAGTGCTAGCGGTTAGATTTCACTTGGACGAATCTTGAGTCAAAAGAGTGCAAGCGGTTGGATTTCACTTGGACGAATCCTGCGTCAAAATAGTGTGAGCGGTTGGATTCTTCACCGGGCCTCCGAGTATGAAAGGGTTAACTGGACCCCATTATAGTCATGCACTTTACTGTTTTGGGGCCTAAAAACTGAGGTATCATAATTTAGCCCAGGACTTAAAACTCCTACATAGTGATTATTCAGCCCTGTTACGCTACCTTTAGATTCTTGGGATTCGTCAAGATTCACCATACACTGTCTATCTTTCTCACATGCTCCCTGTACACTACCCTAGGCTCAGCAGTGCAGTATTTCTCTATAGCCTCAATTCTCTTGTTAATTAACTTCAAATGGTCATCCACATGCTTCATCTGGTCATCTACATGATGTCTGCAACTCCATCACTATTCACTCACTAATTTTCAGTTGGTCGTCTACATGCTGTCTGCGCTCTGTCACATTGTTGCTTACCTCATACTTCTGCTGTTCTGGCTTGGCATCTACTTCCCCTTTAAGCAGTTGCTATTCTTCCTTCATTTCCTCCATGAAAGCATCTTGCTGTCCTTGTATCCTCAGTTGAATTTCCCTCTGTTGCTCCCGCAATGCCTCTTGAAGCTGTTCATATCATTCTTTCTGTTCTTGATTCTGTGCCTGTAAATGTTCTCTGAGTTCTTTTTGTCCTTCATTCTTGTGCCTGTAATTGTTCTTTGAGTTCATTCTGTCCTTCATTCTGTACCTGTAATTGTTCTTTAAGTTTTTTCTGTCCTTCATTCTGTGCTTGTAGTTGTACACTTTGTGCTTGCAGTAGCTTCATGATTGCAGCCAGTGACACCTAGTCCTGCATAGCCTGGCTTCTCGTCTGTACAGCTGCCTCCATGTTGAAAGTTAGACTCTCAGCAGCACTTTCCAAAAGATCTACAGTCCTGACACCACTGTTACATCCCCAGTCCTACACTGCTACAGGCTTCAACAACAGTAGTTCAGTATGGGAAGGATGTTGTCCAGTGAGTCGTTCTTCATAGAGGCAGCCTTTAGGTGTACAACAACACAAATCATCTCAGGCATTGTAAATAAACACTGGCTTCTTAAGTTCACTCTCTCTATTTTCCAGTTAATTATTCTTAATTCTTGCCAACTTCACTTCACTCTTTTCACAAGTGCAGGAGTTATATAATATGCACTGACACCGAATTCAAATTGAACTGAAACTCCTCTAGTCCCTTCCCCATCCTTATACAAGCTCCTTATATACTAGAATGATCTACTGATATTCTCGGAAAGGCAACACTTACCAACTCGAAGATATCCAAAATATCCAGAGTTTCCTTACACTACATAACACTGTAAAATTTAGCATACAAACTGAGATAGAATTACATAACAAACAATCACAAAAATAAAACATTATAGAGAAAAATGGCATAAAATTTAATGTATATCTTTACAAAATACCTCTTCTCACAGACTGCAGGCTAATTGGCAACTTTGACACGTAACCGAACTACAATAATCTCAAAAATACTCAAGCATTACCTAACTGGCAAACCTCGCATCTCAACAACATATTTAAGAATACAGCATATTCGATACGCCACTGATGGATGTAAACAGCAGTATTGATTTAGAAGTTATTATCATTAATAACTTCAAAAAGTTTCAAAAGTGTACAGCAGTCAGGAACAAGGCAAACATAATGCATGGTTTCATTGCAAGGAACTTTGATCACAAAAGGCCTGATGTAATCTATTAAATCTTTACCTTATTAGCTAACCAACGCCAAGAACACTTTGTCCAGTACTTGTCTCCGGGCCTATTTCAGTTCAAAGACAAACTCGAGAGAGTGCAGCAGGGTTATTAACTCTGAGATTTTCGGCCCTCCGCCGATTGTGTCTGTGCCAGATTAGCCTGGCCCACATAGAGCATACTGTCGGGCAGTGATATATATACTTAATCGGCCACTGTACACTAACATTTTATGGTACTCTAATGAACTGGTACCGTTTTAAAGCTGAATAGTTGCTCTTTATCGTAATATGGTTGAAAAAAAAAAAAAGCAATACGATAGCTAAAAGGCCAGTAGAAGGAGTAGAAGTTAGCCGAAAAGGAAAAATTGCACACCCTTTGGTAGAAAAATATTTGTAAAAAAAAAGTATTAGAGTTACAGTACATGACATTTGATAGCACCATGTCAATCTAAAGTAAATTCCCTCTCTATTGATATATAGGTTATGGCAGTTTATGTTAGTTTTCACAGAGAAAAGCCAAAGCTCTTGATGTCACTCAGACAAATATCCATGCTGGTAATACCGATGTTATACATGGTAAGAAGCAATATATTATGCATAAATATCTGATGTACTGATCGATGTAAAAACAAAGAGTTGGAAAAGGATGAACAAAATAGTGTACGTGGAACAAGGCAAGATAGGAGATGAAAAAGAAGCAAATAAAAATATTTTCATATGTCTTGAATTCGAATCATCACAGTCTCAACAGTTGGATTTATGATGAATCGAAATCGAGTCATCGGAATCTCAAAGGGTTAAAATGATCCATTAGCTGCGAAAAATACTCTGCAAAAAGCAAGCAAAAAAGCATAATTACTTTTGTATAAAAAAGACTGAACACAAATCAAATGCATTTATTTAAATTCTTAACAACTTCAATGATGTTAAATATGAGCATTTGTTCGAAATGCACGATGATACTATGGCTAGAAATAAGGGAATAAAAAAAATATAGAAATAATATACGGAAAGCTTACATATCAGTTTAGTGGAACAATGGAGTTAGCTCCCAGCAACGTACTTAGTCCAAAACCTATTGATGCATTAACCCACCACGTCCTGGCAGATTTTCACCAATGACCCCCCCCCCCAATCCCGGCAGATTTATTATTTTTATTTATTTTGGGGGAGACTAAAACCTCCGCTTTTTATGAGAAACATCGAACATTCAGAAAGTGCTCACCTAAGCTTTGATATGCCTGGAACAGGTGACCCTACCCTCAACTGGTACCATGTTCTCTCGAGCCAGGCTCCAGAGAAGATGTTTTCTATGGGAGGGGATACTATTCCAAACCACTCAGCATGGGTAGATATTTATTTGGTACGAATTTATATGTAGTACAAGAATATATTGGTTTTCACACAGTAATATAGGCGATATAAGCATTGTTTCACTCACCAAACACATCAACATAACTGCACCTTCCATGGCGATATTACCTCCTCATCACTTCTGATTGTTTCTTCCTCTGGCACCATGTAAACTTTGTCCACCACATTATTATCAAATGCGAAATCACTCTCTCCTTGAATTTCGTACCGTGGCACGACATGTCTTTACTGGCCACGTCACTGGTAACAGATGAGTTGCCAAGACAATGGCGTGCAAGCAGGGGGAAGAGGTCATGCGGGGTAAGGAAAGCTGGCCTCGGGTACAGGAATGTGTCCCGCGTATATGTACAAACACCAATCACAAAATTTGAAAAATGTGCAAATGATGGACCTTGCAATTGCAGTGCATTTAACGTCAATGGGAGTAACAGTGACAAAACGTTCAGGTGCATATGTACATCAACAGGATGGGGCGGGTAAATAATTTGGTTAGACAAGCATTTCGAGACTATAGACTACAAATATCATAGTGGTGCACATTTCCGGGTTCAAGTATATCCTGACGGCAGTGAGACGATTATGAAAACATTCTGTGACTGTGTATGCTTTTTTTCTTTATTCCCCTGCTATGTATTTTAGAGATTACATAGTGCATAATTTGTCCTTTTATGACTTCTATAAAAATATCTATGTTTCTTAATTCCAATAAGCGCGTTTTTCTATCTCTTCCTGCAGGTTTTTGCCACATAATGTGTTGGGTGGGAGAGTGCCATTCACTTTATCTCCTTTTCTCATACGTGTTGTTTGGATCCTTGTTTTTTTACAGATAACTTTCTTATGGGCCAATGGACCATCTCTTATCTGTACTTCGTATGTACTCCTATGCAAACTCTCTCGATCCTGCTTCAGCCTCACATCACGTCACCTATCCTCCGTCCCCCTTTTTTCAGTAACCAGGCCCGCTGTTTCCCTTCCATCCTTCTCGCTCCTTACTCTTTCATACTAGCTCTTTTCTGTTTTCGATTATGATTATATACACCTAAAGATAATCAGGGAGGGCAGAAACTTTTGGTTCTTTTATTTGAATCCTTAACTTATGAACAACTTTCTTTCCACCGCTTAATTCTGAGTAATTCTCCACAACTAAATGACTGGTAATGACTCTCTCCACCATCAGCTTATGGTTAACAATTCTGCCACTAACTTACGGCTAATAGCTCTCAACAACTAGCTTATGGTTAAACTCTATCATTAATACATGGATAACTCACATGACTAACTTATGGATAATTTGACCATCACTATCTCTTTCCACAACAAAGATACTGTAACTGTCTTTATCCCGAACTCATGAGTGACTCTTTCCAGCACAAGAATAGCATTTCTTTTTCACTAATTCATGAATGATTCACTGAATTTTGGGTGAACTGTTCTCCATTCCAATCTTAGATCTTCATCAGTAACTGGTAGGTAACCCTTTTACTGATGAGTGACACTCCAGTAACTCATGGTTAACCCTCACTCCATCACTAGCTTATGGATAACTCTAAAGATCATGTACTTTCCCCGTAACTAACTGAGGGTAAATATCTCTAGCACCAGCTAAAGGTTAAGTCTTTGTATCCTGTAGCACCGGTCGAGCAGGGTGGTACGCCCAAGGTGGATGGAAAGTTGATGACAAGGAGATCTACAGCTCCCATTTCACCAGCCCTCGGGACTTGCTTCTGGCCATCCCTGTTGCTTCTGACCATCCCTGTTTGCTGAACCTTTTCAGTGTTCCATTAACACAGAGAATATGGGAGCATGCTCTCCAGTGCAAGTTTCTCTCCCAACACCAAACCACATGTACGTCACACACTACACTTCCTAATCAAAATTCAGCAAAAATGGCATCCAATCTCCAAGCCTCACAGGGCCCAGCAGGGGGGTGAGGGGACTATCAAAACCTCAACCATCCGCCTTTCTCGCAGTGACAACCGATCAAGATGCCTGGAACCACTGCCTGACTCACTTCTTCATTGCTTCAACATTCGATGCGTTTTCTCTGACTTTCCCTCATTTGAACACCACCTCTCCTCCCCTAAACCTCACCTTCTTTTCCTCACTGAGACTTAGCTGTCTGAGGTGAGTGACAGCAAACTCTTTGCTGTATCATCCTCCTTTCTCTTTTCTCATTTCAAAACCTAAGGCTTCTGTTATGCATATGTGCTCAGCAGAATATCTTGCTCTAGTGTTCATGAACTTGAAAATTCTGAATTCTTTACTCTTTGGCTTCGGCTATACTGTCATTCTCTAACTAAATACATCTGTGTTGTTTACTTATGCCCTGATTCTACTGACAATGAAAAATACTTCAACTATCATACTTCTAGGATGGAAGTCACCCTATCAATTTCTCTTTTCTCCAAAGTCTCCATTCTAGGTGATTTCAATGTTCACCACCACTTTTGACTCTCCTCTCCTCTCATCTCCTTTCACTGATCCACCTGGTGAACAAACCTACATCTTTTCTTGACGACCTAGAGCAGCTTGTAAAGAATCCCAACCATATCCCTGACAGTCTTGGAGAATGTTCCACCATACTTGATGTCTTCCTTACACATAATCCATGTACTTACTCTGTTAATATTTTTTTCTCTCCACTGAGCTCCTCCAATCACAACCTTATCACTTTAACCTGTCCTATCACTCCAGTAAAGCCTGCGGACCTTCTTAGGAAGTGGTGGCTATGGCACTTTGGAGCTACTGATTGGGTGGGCCTCAGGCAGTACTTCTTTGATTTTATCTGGAATGAGTACTGCTTCCATGTCCGAGTGCCATCTGAGTGTGCTCTGCGCATTATGGAGCTTATGCTGTCGGGCATGGAAGCATACAGTACATTCCTTTCTCATATGCTGTGACTAATACAAAATAACCTTGGTCTTAACCCTTTAACCGCGGGTATTGTTTTGGTCTGACTGTCCTCTCCCGTGGGGGTTTCAGCCAAATGTAAACAAACCTTTTAACCTTAATAACTCTGCACAGAATAAAGCTAGAGAAAAAAATAAGGTACCATTAGAAAGTACTAACCTTCAGCTTTCCATTGATGTAGGTTTCATGACTTCGTTGACTTTCACAGGACGGGCAGTGCCGTTAGAAGTGAGGGGTGTAAAATCACTATTTTTCGCTCACACATCATTACCTTCGCTCATACACCATTACCAAATGCCAACCTCATTCTGATAATAATACTATAAACATATATGAACACTGCACATACGATAAACACCCACTCTGTGTTCACTGAGGCAGGTAAAAGGCACTGTAATTACCTGCACTTCACTGCCACATCAGCGGTGTTGTAATCACTATTTTTCGCTCACACACCATTACCAAATGCCAACCTCATTCTGATAATACTATAAACATATATGAACACTGCACATACGATAAACACCCACTCTGTGTTCACTGAGGCAGGTAAAAGGCACTGTAATTGCCTGCACTTCACTGCCACATCAGCGGTGTTGTAATCACTATTTTTCGCTCACACACCATTACCAAATGCCAATCACATTCTGATAATAATACTATAAACATATATGAACACTGCACATACGATAAACACCCACTCTGTGTTCACTGAGACAGGTAAAAGGCACTGTAATTGCCTGCACTTCACTGCCACATCAACATGTGTTGTCACTCACACAGCTGGACAGATACTGATGCGCGCTTGGTCAGGGGTGGGGTGGGGGGCCCAGGGGGTGGGAGGTGGGGCCCCAGGGGGGGGAAGAGGGAGGTGGGGGTCGGCTGGAGTGAAAGAACTTAATAGCTACTCTCCCTTGAAACAATTGGCGCACGGAAAAAACGCGGGATATTCAAAATATTCACAAACATTCGAGAATGACACCCGCGGTTTGGTCCAGTTTTTGCAACGTCATTCTGGAATGACACCCGCGGTTAAAGGGTTAACACTCGTGTTCTAATGCTGTCCAAAACAAGGAGAAGGCCTACAAAATGTGCCGGAATCAACCCATCCCTGAATCTCATCTCTTCTATTTTTCTGCACGAAATTGTGCTTAGCCTTTTTTTCTCTCTGCTAAAAATAATTCCTTTCGTACTAAATGCGCTGAACTCTCCAACTCAAACTCTTCATGCCGCTTCCTCAGATAAGTTCCTCTAACTGTCAGCACCAAACTACAGGCACAATACACAATTCCCATTCGAAGTTCAGCATCCTACCCATAACCCTGACAGCCTTGGAGAGTCTCAACATACTTGACCTCTTTCTTACAACTATTCCATCTGCTTTCTCTGTTAATCTTTCATCTCTAATGAGCTCCTTCGATCACAACCTTGTCACCGTAACCCGTCCTGTCACCCCAGTAAGGCCAATGGACCCTCCTAAGAAGAGGTGGCTCTGGCACTTTGGAGCTGCTGATTCAGTGGTCCTAAGGCAGTACTTCCTGTTTTCCCCTGGAATGGGTATTGCTTCCATGTCCGAGAGCCACCTGAGTGTGCTTTGAGCATTACAGAGGTTATTCTTTCGGTCGTGAAAGCATACATTCCATTCTCATATGATGTGAATAATGAAAAAAAAAAATGGTTTAGTCATGCTTATTCCAATGCTGTCCAAAATAAGAAGAATGCCTACACAATGTTACGGAATCAACCCACCCCCCAATCTTATCTCTTCTCTGTGAAAGATAGAAATTGTATATTTTTAGTGGAGAATGAAGAAAAAGTGAGCAGATTTAGAGAACACTTTAAGGAACTGTTAAACATTGAGCAAGAAAGTAATGCGAGTGTAACGGCTGGGGTATGGGTGAGAGAAGGAGGGTGGTGAGAAGGAAGGAAGAGATCAGTAGGATGGAAGTAGTGGAAGCAACTGATGAAGTGTATGGTGAAATGATGAAGCATGGGGGAGAGATAGTAGTAGAATGGATATGGAGAATGTGCAGATTGCCATGGGAGGAAAGTGGAGCCCAGGAGGATTTGAAGTAAGGTATAATTTTTCCCCAGTGCCAAAAAAAGGAAAAAAAAAAAAAAAGAATACGGTGTAATCATAGGGGCATTTGTCTTCTTAGTGTAATAGCCAAAGTATGTGGCAGGATACTTTTTGACAGAGTTAGGGAAATAATAAAGGAATTGGTTGGAGAAGGACAGGGAGGTTTTAGGAAGTGAAGAAGTTGTTTTGATCAAATATTTATCCTCAGGCCTTTTGTGGAAACGTTTCTAGGGAAGGGAAAAAGTTTCAAGCGGCCTTCATAGATCTGGAGAAAGCATAAGACAAAGTGGTTAGACAAGGAATATGGAAAATACTAGGAAAATGACAAGGAGTAAATAGGAAGTGCTTAATGCACTCAAGAGTACGTATGGGAATGCTAAGGCTGCAGTGTGTGTGGATAGTGAATGGAGTGATTTTTTTCTATTTGAATGTTGGATTGAAATCGGGATGTGTCATGTTTCCATGGTTGTTCGATCTGTATTTGCATGTGGTTATAAAAGACATATAAGGTAAATCAGTGGGTGTTAGAGCAGCCCTAATGAGAGAGGGCAGCGTTTGGAAACTTCCTCTATTGTTGTTTGCAGACGATACTGTATTGTTAAGTGCAGACGAAGGGGAACTGCAAGGCTTGGTGGATGAGTATGGGAAATGTGTAAGAAACGGAATCAAAGGTGAATATAGAGGAAAGTAAAGTTATAGTCTTCGAGAGAAATGTAGTTGCTGAATATATTATCACTCATAAAAGTATCCTTACTAATGTGACACGAGTCATTTTGACACAACGAACAACGGAATACGAAATACTGGCACTGTCTGAATCATTCTACTCATGGTGGAGTCCTGCGTTCACGTGCGTAAGAATACCTTCTTGTGAGATAGTATAGTGAGGTTGGATGATGAAGAAATGGAAAATGTGAGTGCATTTAACCTGCCCCGTCCTGACCACTTTTCCACCACTGACTCCCCCCAATCCCAACCAATTTTGGATAAAAAATTTTTTGGCTCAAACCCTCGCTTTTGGTGAGAAACAATGGAAAATCACAAAGAAAGTGGTCACCGGGGATTCATAAGTGGCTTAGACAGGGATACCTTTGTTACACCTGGTACAGTGTTCTATAGAGGTGCTCTGTGGCTGTCACGTTTTTATGGGAGGGATTAGTTTGGCAAACCATTCACAATAGGTAGATATTTATTTATTAACATAAAAAAAAAAAAAAACATGTAGTACACGATTATATTCGTTTTTATACAGAAATAGCGGTGAAATAAACATTGTTCCATCGGGCGAACTTAGCGAAATTGTCATAAATGACTTTGTGTCATAAAAGACTGTGTAGGTTCCTTTGTGGTTGAGTTATATATATATTTTAGATTTTGGGACGAGCGGTTTTTATATCTTGGAGTAGCTTCCCATTTGTCATGTAGTGACAGGAGAGGTAAAGAATAGTATGGGACTTTTTATTTGTCTTGGAAATATTAACAAGTCTCTCACACAGAGCGTAAGTATAGAGTCCCGTCCCGCTATCTATCTCTCTGTCTGTCTCTCTCTCAAATTGCCAAGCCCTTCTCACTGTGACCTGTCTCTTCTGAGGCCTGTCTCCTTCTAAGCTTTCTTTCCTAAATTCTGGTGAAACAGGAGACGTATCACGTGTGTTCCTCGTGGATGGAAAGTTTAAGAAGCCTGTGTGTGAGTATGTGTGTATATGTGTGTGTATGGTTACTAGGTCTTTGTTCACGAGAGGACTGCTGACAGCTAACTGCATCATCTCCTTACTGGCCGCTGTCGTCAGCTTTCCTCAGTGTAACTTGCAACCTCATTTCCTTTTCCCAGGCTCGCAGAGGGCTGTCTGTCTATCTATTTATCTATCTATCTATTATGATTTGTAGTCCTGCCATCTGCTCGGCCGCGCGAAAATGGCGTACCATCGACAGTTAATAGTCCTAACATATTAATATATACTATATACACATTATAATGAACTTATAAGCTAATTAAGTGAAATACATAATATTGTAAAAGTAACATAATTGTATGAAAATTGTATACATATATTATTCATAGTAAATAGTGATTATTCAGTAATATTACATTTTAAACAAGTTGTATACATATTTGAATAAATGCATTAAAGTAAATTATTTAACTGTAATACAGTATGTACTTGGGTTATTATAGTGAAATGCATACATGCAAGAATAAAAAATAGTTTAAAATTAAGATTATGGTAAGAGTTATTAATATTTCATTTAAAGATAATGGTACTGGTCTGCCATATATGGGTCATTCTTCTTTGTATTTATATATATATATATATATATATATATATATATATCTATATATATATATATATATATATATATATATAATTAATACTATATACAAAATATATACACTTCATTCAGGGTGGTTAACTGTGATGTTAACTCTCCCCCCACTAAATAATGACTCCAAATTAGCAATTCTTGCATGCATTCTGTGCATTGCGAACAGCAGTACTGCAACTACAATGCAGACGATTATAAAGACAGTAGGTGCTGGGCTATACACATAATATGGGTTGAACATACTCAAACTCAAATCTTCCCAGGGCTTCATTGTTTCATTGATCAGCTGCATAGTTTCAAACTTAGGTGAAGTCAGCTTAATACTTGTGCTCATGTTTAAGTTCATATCAGGTAGTGGGTGGAAATGTTTGTGTGTATGATTGAGAATGGCGTAGTGATTGATGGTGGATAAAGTAGACATGGCTGGTGTAAATACCGCACAGTAGTCTGGTGCTATGTATAATCCTGATGCTGATGTATGAGATGGTGGTATATCTGGACAGGCTATGTAAACTGATGTGTTATGAGGGAAATAAAAAAACTGTGAGTGTCCAATGCGTTGATGGTGTACAAGTTTATCTGGAGCAAAAGTGAAGTTGCAATGATGATGAATATTGTCATTTCTGATGATAGCCATTTCACAAGGGACTGTATCAGTAGGCTGAAACGTGAAAATGTACGCAGGACAAAGATGAACAGCATGTAAGGATGTGCGGCACTTTCGTTCAATCGTTGACTCACTTGCGAAAGTGACAGTGTCCCATCTCTTGGAGACCATGATGAGTTCGGTGTCTGTGTTGATGTTGATGATGACCAAAGTGTTGTTATTCTTATAGGGGAAGGGGTGTATTTGGTATACTGTGAACAGGTCTTCAGTGATGAAACGTACATGAACTACCACTGATGTTGGTGTTAGTGTTGCTTCTAAATACGGGTAATATTGCATAAATTCCCTACTGCGGAACAATGGCCTCAATTTATGTTTATGTATGCCTTGACTAACTATCTGACGTAGCTCATGAACTGGGAGTAAGTCATTTGTGATCTTGCCATCACCAGCATTCGAAATTCCTTGCATAAGTGCCCTGAAACGATCTCTAGTGTTCTCTAATTGTAGTAGAATCGTGTCAATATGTTCCGTGATGATGGAGAAGTGCTGGAAAAGAGTAACGTTTCCCTCTAATTCATTTATTTTATCTACACTCTCGAGAGCTACGTTTTCTGCTTGTTTCAGATTTTTCACAATTGTCTTCATTGCTGAGTTCTGTCCTGTGATGAATTTATCTTGGTATGTTAGTACCTGAGCTATCTTATTAAATTTGTTGTTTATTTCTTTAAGGTCATCCCCTGTAGCCAATCCAAAGATGTTCCCAAGAACTGCGCCGCCCATGTCGAACAAACCGCGCTTTTGGCAAGTACGTGTGATGTTGTTCCTGTCGCTCAGTACCTCCGTTCCATAAAATGGGAGATCTTGGATCATGACGAGCATAGTTGACTTCGCCTGTTCTAGTTTCCATTTCGCTAACTTCACCATTTCATTCACTTCCTTGGTGTTATGTGCTTGTGAAACATAATTTCCTATCATGAAGTCCAGAGTTCGCATCGGCGTCGCAAGTCTTTCTAGATAAGTAGGTAAGTCATACAAGTAATCTAGACTTATTTCAGTACTCATGACGTCCTTAACGATTGTAGTCGTGGCCGTTGGAGCTATGAGGCATCCTTGTCGTACTATATGCTTGGGGTCTAGGTGCGCATATCCTCTTACTATGTAGAGGAGAATCCATAGCATAAGTCCCTTCATCGTAACCTACCGAAAAAAAAAAATCTATTAATTTCCTATAATGCTGTGGTCGATGATAGTGATGATGTGCGTTACGGTTGATTGTTATTTCATTTATAGAAGGAGTTTAAATCGATATTTAATTCTCGTAAATGATGTACTGTAGATTTTATTGGAATAGTTGCACCTATGTTCGATTGTTTGGTATATGACCTTAATTTCTTTTTGTAATCATTGTTGTGTTCTTGCTTGGTTTCTTGAGGTACGTTCACCTGTTCGGTTGTATCCGAGGCTGAATAGTTATGTGATAATTCCCTTGAAACTCGTTTTAAATGGTCAGTATGAACTTGTTTCTCCTCGCCACTTGAAAGTGACTTAATTAAAACTTTGTTTGCTTTTATGTTAATTACTCTGTATGGGCCCTCAAATTTTGGGGATAATTTATTGTCTCTCGTATGAATGACTCCGTAAACAATGTCTCCTAAGCTGATAGGTGAATCTTTTGCCTTCTTGTTAAATGCCTCCGTCATTTCTTCCTTGGACATCGTTAATTGTTTTTTGACTCTTTTGTGAATGTCCTGGAATTCACGTAAGCGGAGTTTAGAGTAATCATCGTAATTGTATATAGGCATGCTGTCACCTTCTAGGAGCTCATATGGTAATTTTTTATCTGTGCCATATATAATGAAATGTGGTGTGTCACCGATGGATTTATTTATAGACCCATTAATTGAGGCCTCTACTCTGAGAATCCAATCATCCCAGCTTGCATAATTTTCACTGAGAATGTGTCGTAGCACATCTAATACCTTTTTATTTTGTCTCTCTACCAACCCATTCGATGCTGGGTGATAGGCCAAAACGTTAACCTTTTTGATGTTGTATTGTTTACATATTTCTTGTAAGATCTCAGAATTAAATTCTCCTCCATTATCACTTATTAATACCTTTGGGGTAGTAAAGCAACATATTACATTATCTGTTATTGCCTTTGCTACTGTCTCTGCTGTCTTATCTTTAATTGGAGCTAAAATGACATAACGGGAAAAATGATCCGTTGCTACGAATAAGTATAGGTTATTATTGTATGATAATGGCATCTTGAGTAAATCAACAGCGACAACGTCCCATGGTTGATGTGGTACAGGGTAATTACCCATCGGTGCAGATGTGATTGGGTATCCTTTGTGTTTCGCACATGATTCGCATCTGTCTATATGATTGTTTATATCTTTTCGTAATGAAGGCCAGTAATATAATAGCTGGGCTTGTTTGAATGTCTTATCCTTTCCAGGATGTCCTGCATGTGGGCTGTCGTGTATCAATCGTAATACTTGGGGTATCATGTCATTAGGTACTACCAACTGGTTAGTATTTCTTTGGCGTTTTGGTTGCTTAGAGTTAATTTTGTATAATGTATTATTGACCATTGTGAATTGTTCAAGTGGGACATGCAGTTTGGGTAATTGTATGTCATCTCCACTTTCTAACTTGTATATTACTTTAGACCATATTGGGTCAAGTCTTTGTGCCTTTGCGATATCATCGTGGTTTGGGATATTTCCTTTGAGATCTAACGCCGCGACCTGAATTGTGTTCGGGTTCCTAGATAATGCGTCAGCTACTATGTTCATTTTACCTTGTATATAATGAATTTGTACATTGTAGTTTTCAACTGTACATTTCCATCTTGCTCTCCTCCCAGAAAGGAGTTTTTCTTTAAACATACCCACCAGTGGTTTATGGTCGGTGAATAAGTGGATTTCGTAACCATATACCAAATCTCGAAACTTTTGTAATGCAAAAACCACTGCAAGTGCCTCTAAGTCTGTAGTGCAATAATTTTTCTCCACACTTCTTGTTTGTCTGCCGGCAAATGCAATCGGTTGATTCTTTCCTCTTTTATCTTCCTGCATCAGTACAGCCCCTAATCCTTTAACTGATGCGTCTGTACAAATAAGAAATGATTTTATGTAATCCGGATATGCTAAACAAGGTGCATTTGTTAGTTTAATTTTTAGATTGTTAAATGCCCTTTTTTGGTCTTCTTCCCATTGGAATACAACATCTTTTTTGAGTAGTTGGAACAGAGGGAAGGCTATATGAGAGAACTGTGGTACGAATGACCTATAGTACCCAGCCAGACCTAAAAATTGTCTAACTTCGTCAGTCATAATGGGTTCAGGAAAATCTCTCACTGCCTGTATTTTGTCATCAGTGGTGTGAATACCATCAAAACTTAATTTGTGGCCTAAGAAATTTATTTCCTTAAAGCAAAATTTGCATTTAGAAAGTTTAATTTTTAATCCAGCATCACTAAGCTTTTGTAGGAGTAAGTCTAATTTCCTGAGATGATCCTTAATATTCTTCATTGCGATTATAATATCGTCAAGATAAACAAATATTCCTTGTCCTAAAATTCCGGACAATACGTAATTCATAAGACGCTGGAATGTGCCTGGGGCTGTCCTCAGTCCCATTGGCATTCATGTATATTGATAATGGCCTCTGTTTGTTGAAAAGGCAGTGTATTTACGTGACTCCTGAGATACCGGAATCTGATAGTAGCCGTTTAGGAGATCGATGGTCGAGAATATATTATTCTCAGAACCAATATTCTGTAGAACATCGCTTAGCAATGGCATGGGAAATCTGTCTGGTATTGTGTGATTATTTAGTTTACGGTAATCTACTACCGCACGCATTTCTCCATTTCGTTTGGGCACGAAGAATAGGGGGGCGTTCCACGGGGAAACTGAAGGCTCAATAATTCCAAGCTTTAACATTTCATCGACATACTGATTTGCAAGTGTACGTTGGGAGTGTGGTATGCGGTAAGCTGGTATGAAAATTGGTGGTGTTTCTGGGTGCACATTAATCATGTGATTAATCAAGTTAGTACACCCTAATTGTTCTCTGGGCAATGCTACGGTGTCCCTGTGTGTTTCCAGCAGGGTTAACAAATCATTTTCTTCGTCAAATTCATCTGAGTGAATTAAATTCTCTTTTATTCTTTCTCTATCCATAGATTTTATCTCACTTGTTATTCCAGCTATAACTATTTCCTTCACAGGGGCGGAACATTTTTCAATATTAACTATGCAAGTTCCCTTTTTCAACTGAACTTCCCCATTCATGTGATTAATTATGAATATCTGAGTTTGCCCTTCGTCGTTCGTATGACATAATGCGTTTTCTACTGACAATCCCTTTAATTTACATAATTCTTCTAAGACAAGAACAGTACTATTCCGTAATTTGCTCTTTATGGTAACCTTCATGTATGAATTAGGTGGTATAACTAAATCATTAGTGAGATGGGCTGAAAAAATTGATAAATCAGTACTGTCTTCTGGGTCACTAATTCTGGAGGATGGGGATGGTGGTGCGAGTGGATCTATACACTCATCTGTTTGTGTATGTTTGTTTAAGCCTTTAATATTACCAATTCTTTTTGGCTCTCTTCTACCAATCGGTGAGGGCTCTGAAGTTATTTCCTCTATGAATTCATTATCAAAGTCTATTCCATTCATTTGTAGGAGTATAGTTATGTTCTCAGCTCTCATGGATCTTAAGCCCAGTAACATATGAGCTTTAATTGCTAAGTTTTCAACGATATAGAAAAATGCAGAGAATGGTCTTGTAGTTTCTGTGAAACTGAGATTTAATCTTATCATACCCTTCACTGTAATCTCTTGTCCATCTACTGTGTATAAATCTAAATCAGCTTCATCCAGAAAAGTTACTTTCTTTTTATTTTTAAGAATTCTATTTAGTTCTTCATGTGTTATTAAGTTCACTGGAGAGCCTGTATCTAAAAATAAGGAAACGTTTTGATCCTCACATACAGCTGGTATCAAGATACACTCATTTCCCAACATGCCTCCTATGTGAAGTTTAGCCTTGTTCTTCTTTATGTTTGTTCGTTTTTTGTCATGACTTGGTCTTCCCCCGATTTGAACATAGACACAATTTTTTCTACTGTTTTGCAATCACTAGTCCAGTGCCCTTGGTATCTATGATGCCTACAGTAAGGACCAAATCCTTGTGTCTTTTGTTTGTCCTCTTTTGCCTTGATAAAGCATTCATACCTTGTGTGTCCTGGTTTTGCACAATAATGACATAGAATGGACCTATCCCTTGACTGTGACCTACGAGGTGATTTCCCATAAGAAGTGTTGTTTATGGCGCGAGACCTGCTCGGGCTGCGCGAAAACTTATGAAACTGCCTGTAGGAAGGCGTCTGGGAACGATTTCTAGGCGTCTTCGTTTGTTTGGGCTGCCTCATTTCTGGTTGCGATCGATTTTGTTCTCTGTTTGGGGTCAGTGTAGATGTTTTCACAGCTGATACTGTCTCAGGTACCCTGATTCTACCAGAATGTGCATGTGTGTCGACCACACCTGCTTTACTGCACTGCATCTCTACCTCTTTCATTAAGTCTAGCAAGCACATTCCTGGGGTGTACGCGATCGTCTTGGTGATCTTAAGGGTCCTATCAGGTAATTTACACAAGGCAGCTACATAACCAATGATGTCCACGACGAGGTCTGGGGACATCTTTCCATCATCTGTTATCCAATTAGAATTCTCCAGAGTAGCTAACAAAGTTCTCTTGATTGTGGAGACATCAGCAGTTATTTCACTGAGCACATGGTTTGTAGTGTGCTCCCTTACAAGATCTACAATTTTATGTAATTCTGGAATTATACCTGGCAAGAAGTTCATACCTCCAGAAAATTTCTTCAGAAATTCAGTTTTAAATTCATCATATGTCCTAGCACGATTGAGCTTATCTGAGCGCAATAAATTGCTTGCTGGACATCTTTCCTGGCTTATGCAAGATGAAAAAATAGCAATTTTCTCTTGTTCATCTAGTATGTGGCGCTTGATGAACATTTGTTCACACTGACTGACTAATGAAATGACATCAATGCGATCTTTGTCTGTGCCAGAGAATTTTGGGGCAGTTTTATCCTCGTGATACACAAACACGTGAGGTGTGGTTGTTAGATCAGTGGTATTTGTTTCTTGATCCATTTTTAATGATTGCCCTGTTAATTCAACTTGTACGTGTTTATCGTTGTGTGAGGGAATGGTGGAATATGTATGACCGGACCGGTGAACCCTGTTAAGTATATTGGCATACGTATGCAAGGCAGCGGCAAAGTCGACACTCTCTATGTCTGAGGGGGTTTCCCACTCATCATCTGAAATTCCCGTATTTGTTTCTTTATCTATAGTGTGTGGTGAGGTTTGTACAAGGGGTGGGCTGCCTCTTAATTGTGAGTCTGATGTTGTGGCAATTTGTGTGTCATCTGGTATTAACGTGGGTGGTGGCGAAAATATTCCTGTCATTAAGATATGGTGTTATGAAATACGCCTCTTGTTTATTTATGTCCTAGCAAAATAGATGAGTAAATAAGTTGAATAAAGCTAATTTTAGCACTGAGAAGAAATGAGCAAGTATAATTTTACCCACTTGATACAGATCGTAGAGGTGTGTCGATAGAAAAGTCGATCTCGGAAGAAAAATACATGTTTGATTGAAGATTTCTTGATAATTTTAGTGGTGTGTTGATGGACGATATTACTCAGGAAATTCCATGGTGGTTAACGGCTGTCCCAGGCAAACCTCAGCATAGAACGTCGAATTTCCAACTTAACTGTGAAAATAAATGAGTATGAGTAGGAGCTATGTGAATAATGAGTAATGAGTAGTGGGTGAGAAGTGCCTGGTGTCAGTCACACGTTGCTTGGCATGGCAGACTCGCGTTGTGATGTCATCTCAGCACATGGTGACGTCGGCTTCCCACACTGGTAGCTGTGGTGAGTGAATGAGTAGCGATGAGTAACTTCAGTGAAGACGGGTGAGTAAGACGAGTTGTGAATATGGACTTGGTGTTTTGCTGCGTGTCTTGACCTCTGGGTCAGCATAGGCGGGAGGGAGTGGTGGTGGCTTGTGTGCTTGTTGCTTCGGTGTTTCCTCTTCTTTACTTGCTTTGTTTAATATTCTTCTTGTTGCTGCTTGAAGTTACGTTAAGATTATAGAGTTGTTTCGTAGACTTGTAGACTATTTGCATTGTAGGCTGTATTTTGTCGGGATTCACTGTAGGCTGAAGCTAATGTTGTAGAGTATCGCCTGCTTTTATAGAAATTTACTTTTAATTCGGAGACGATGTCCGTAGATTCGCTGGTTCGTCATAGAAATTGCAAGATCGTATCAATGTTTTGTTAAACTACTTGCAAGGCGTCGTGTGATCTCTTGACCTCTGCATCTGCATGATGATCAGGGAGACGGAGGGGGCTGGTTGGAGAGAAGTGTCAGGAGCTGGTTGTAAGTTGTTGGTTGTGAGAGGTATTCTTTTTGTTTTCAATCTTGATATTTTGTAGGAATTCAATGTTGATTCGTAGACGAGGTTCGTATACGTTCGCTGCTACCAAATGTCATAAATGACTTTGTGTCATAAAAGACTGTGTAGGTTCCTTTGTGGTTGAGTTATATATATATTTTAGATTTTGGGACAAGCGGTTTTTACATCTTGGAGTAGCTTCCCATTTGTCATGTAGTGGCAGGAGAGGTAAAGAATAGTATGGGACTATTTTTATTTGTCTTGGAAATATTAACAAGTCTCTCACACAGAGCGTAAGTATAGAGTCCCGTCCCGCTATCTACCTCTCTGTCTGTCTCTCTCTCAAATTGCCAAGCCCTTCTCACTGTGACCTGTCTCTTCTGAGGCCTGTCTCCTTCTAAACTTTCTTTCCTAAATTCTGGTGAAACAGGAGACGTATCACGTGTGTTCCTCGTGGATGGAAAGTTTAAGAAGCCTGTGTGTGAGTATGTGTGTATATGTGTGTGTATGGTTACTAGGTCTTTGTTCACGAGAGGACTGCTGACAGCTAACTGCATCATCTCCTTACTGGCCGCTGTCGTCGCTTTCCTCAGTGTAACTTGCAACCTCATTTCCTTTTCCCAGGCTCGCAGAGGGCTGTCTATCTATCTATTTATCTATCTATCTATTATGATTTGTAGTCCTGACAAAATCGCCCAAACTGTTCACCAATGATTTGCTAACATTGTTGTTTCATCATACATTTCATTTTTTTTTTCAACTTACATAATACTTTTCCAATAACATTATACCCTTTTCCACTTTAAAGAACTGTTTTCACATATCTACAGGACTTACGGTAATATTTAGCATAAAGGTAGCGCATATTTACGTAGTGAGTGTACTCGCTGTGACTGTTGTTTCAACTCACACTCTCTTTTTTCACCTTACATAATACTTTTCCAATAACATTATACCCTTTTCCACTTTATAGAACTGTTTTCACATATTTACAGGCCTTCAGATAACATTTAGCATAATATTAGCGCATAACTATTTAGAGAGTGAAGCCGCTATGACTGCTGTTTCAACTTACACTCTATTTTTCAACTTATATAATACTTTTCCACTAACATTACTCCCGTTTCCACTTAATATAATTGCTATCACATATTTACAGACCTTACCATTCTACTGAGCATCATATTATTGCATATTTACACAGTGAGTGAACTCGCAATATCACTTGTTTCAACTTACACTATTTTTCAACTTATATAATACTTTCCCACTAACATTACACCCGTTTCAACTTTATATAATTCTTATCACATACTTACAGGCCTTACCATTATACTGAGCGTCATATTATCACACATGTACAGGCCTTACTTCCACAGTGAGCGTCATATTATCACTATCAAACGCATTATCAATCATGTAGGAAGTTGTGATATTCCTTGAAACATGGCTCAAGGCACAACGCTACATTTTAGTCCACACACTCGTATCTTGTGTCTTTTCTCTGGGTGGCTGGTCTTACTGTTGAGTGCTTGCATACATGGCAGAGACGCTGGGGTCTAGGTCGGTTTGGTTGAGGAGGGATGCTGCGTGGGTAGTGGTGTCCTGTGAGGCATAGGGGAGTCTGGGCAGCACTGGGGCTGCGGGTGTGGTGTGGGGCCCTGTCTTTTGCGTACTTGACGATAATTTCACGAGACAGCTCGCTTACAAACCCCTTGAAGGTCTCAGAGATTCCCATTGTCATGGTGTGAAGGTGCTGTGCGTTGAGGACCGTGATGTCGAGCAAGTGGAAGAAGAGCTTTTTGTATCACTTCATCATGGTCCTGGCACAGTCCACACTGGAAATCATGGAGTCAGACTGATCCACTTGCCTCATGTTGATATTGTAGTCCATTACCAACTCCGGTGTCCAGACATGGCGTATCCTCTCACTGCGGTGATCCACGGAGTTTTTGCAGTGCATTAGGAGGCAGTGTACAGTTGACAGGAGGCAAACTTAGGGTGGCAGGGATGTTATTTGCCTGGAAGAAAACCACCACGTTCTTCCCAAGTTTCCTCCCAACCTTGACCATATGGCAATGGTGTCTCTTTACTGTACCACAGACTCCGGTGTCATGTTGGTGGAAGAACAGAGCAAGAAGAGGGCTAGTGTATCAGTTGTCCAGGTACAGCACAAGACCACGATGAAGGTACTCCTCTATCATTGTCTTCACCACAGCTTCTGAGAGTCCAATACTACGATCTTCTATTATGTCTGTCTGTGCACCGGTGTACAAGACTATGTCTTGCACATAACCAGTCTTACAGTCACACATAACAATGATCTTGAACCCGAAACGGTGTCTCTTGCTGGGTATGTACGGACGAAAGGAAATATTGCCTCTCCACAACACAAGACTCTCGTCTATGATGAGGTCTCTGTAAGGATAAAATGACGAGTGGAACATTGCCCGTAGGTGATCAAACACAAGCCTAATTCTCAATTTTTCTGTGTTATTAGCATTAGCAGAGTCGTCTACATCTTAAAAGTGGAGGCAGCTGAGAATTTGCTGGAATCGATTATGACCCATTATCTTACCAAAGAAAGGTGTGATGTTCATTGAGTCCTTGGTCCAGTATGCAGGAATTTGATTTTTTCCTACTACACCCATCAAGAGAACCAGGGCCAAAAATACGAACATCTCACCTTGGGTTATGGGATAGTCATATTGCTGGAGGCGCCTGCTCTTTGTACGAGGTACCTTCATGCTCACTTTCAGGGCACTAGCTGCTTGCAAATAAGTTTGTTTGCTCCACTGTGCGGCCCACAAACTCCTCCCCAAAGAAAAGGCAGAAGAAATCCTCCTTGGTGGAGCCTGAGTCAATACCTGGAGCCCTGCAGCCAGACTGCCACTCCTCAGTGAAGGGGTGAATGATGGGAGTGAAATTACTCCCATCTTCCCAGTCCCACGACACACTACCATCTCCAGTCTAGTCCCCATCATCGCCTTCATCATGGTGGGGAGGGGAGGGTGGTGGGGGAGGTTGGGGAGGTGGAGAGCAGCGCCCTTCCCCACCCGCACTCCTCTTTCCTCCCCCTTTTCCTTTCCCCTTTCCCTTTCCTTTCCTTCCTTTCCTCACATCATGGGGCTGTGGGGAGAAAGTGCGGGAATATTGTGGGGCGAAAGACATGCTAGGGAGTGGCTCCACCTCGCCTCCCCACTGCCCACGTACACCACGTTCTTGTGCTGCCTCCCTCACACCATTTTCCCTTTCACCACTCACTCCCGCCACACCACTTTCCCTTTCACCGCTCACTCCCGCCACATCACTCACGCCTTCCCCAGTCAACACAGAAGGACCATACCTGAGTTTCTCTCTCGCCGCACCTTCGGATCCTCGTGGTTAAATTTTCTCCCTCCCCAACTACGAGGTAACATCGCGTCCTACGCCGCCGTCCTCATCCTCGTCCTCGTCCTCATCTGATTCTCTGTCTAGGGGCTGGAGAGAGGTCCATGCATGTGTATGGGGTCCAGGCTGGCCTTTCCTCATGTTACGGTACATCACATACTGCACTTTCCTCGGCGAAGGGACCTCCTCATCACTGCTGCTTGTTTCCTCCTCAGACTGCACATAATCCCTATCCTCCACATCGTCATCCAGTGGAGAATCACTATCACCTGTGAAGGCGTCTAGGGCGGATTGAATTTCGTCCTCAGAGAGACCTCTATGCGCCATGTCTGACCTGGGTCACTGCAAACAGGTAAGTGACCTAGACAAGGGAACGAGCAGGTCATGCTGGGTCTGGGAGCGGGCCTGACTGGTGGCAGTTAGGGGAGTCTTGCCTGAGTGTGCCTACTGAAAATCACACGCGAAAATTGAAAATTGTGCAAATTAGGGGCCTTTCAATTGAGGCATGTTTTTATACTTCAACAGGGCTGGCAGTGACAATACGCGTAGACATATATATACATCAACGGGACACGGCGGGTTAAGTGCTTGGGTAGTGTAATCAGTAAAGATGGAAGATTGGAGAATGAAGTGCTTGAAAAGGTACAACAAGGATGAAAGGTGACTGGATCTTTGAAAGCAGTGATAAGAAACAGGGAAGTAAGCATGGAAGTAAAAAAGTCAGTGCACGATTTTATTGTGATACCAACTCTAACATATGGAAATGGAGTTTAGACTTTGTTGGAAGGACACAAGAGTGAGAGCGGTAGAAATTAGTTAATCGCAAGGAGCATGTGGAGTTACATGGAGAAACAGACTGACAAATGAGGAAGTGAAGGAACATTGTGTTGTGGTTGTAGATGTGATAGAAAGCGTTAGGCAAATGGCACTGAGGTGGTTTGGCCATGTGGAGAGGATGGGGAACGAGATGCTAACGATGAGAGTGTGAGTGAGGTGGAGGGGGGAGAGGGAGAGGGGGACAAGGATAAGATGGAGGAATGTAGTGGAAAGATATATGAAAAAGGGGGGAGTGAGCTGGGGGGAGGGCAGTCAAATGGCAGAGGAACAGGGCAACATGGAGGTAATCTCTTTGTGGCCACCCCTTACGGGATAGAGGCGTCTGGCAGTAGTGATATAGTTAGATCCTTCTGGCGCCTTACCAAGAACCTTTCTAACAACTTCACCTCATCATCTTTCTCTCCTCTTTCCACTCTGATAGCTCTGTAGCTGTTTCTTCTTCTGATAAAGCAGAACTCTTTACTCAGGCATTATCCTCCAGTTTTACCGTACACGATTCCAGTGCTCTTCCTCCATCATTTCCCCCTCCTGACTTCCTCATAGCTGACATTAAAATTTCTTCAATTGAAGCATTTTCTGCCATCACCTGCCAAAATACTAACAAGCCGTATGGGCCTAATGGGGTCCCTCCTTTTGTCCTCAAAGACTGTGCTTTTGTGCTTCCACCCTGCCTAGGTAAATTCTTTCACCTTTGTCTGTCAACTTGCACTTTTCCTTCTTGCTAAAATTTGCTCTTCAGCCTGTCCCAAAGAAAGGTGACCATTCCCAGACCTCTAACTAGTGCATAAAAGCTTTAACATCCTGTTTTTGAAAAGTTTTTGAGTCTGTTATAGGGAAAACAAAAAAAATACATTACGAACCTTTCCTACCACAATCTTCTTTCTAATTGTCATTATGAGTTCCACCACGGACGCTCCACTGGCAGTCTTCTCACTTTCCAGTCAGACTCATGGTCTTTCTCTTTTCGGGACTTTTGCGAAAGCTTTGCCATTGGACTTGACATCTCAAAGTCTTTTGATCGAACCTGGCATTACTCTTTAATATCCAAACTACTTTCTTATGGTAGCTGTCCTTCTATCTGTGCTTTCATTTATAGCTTCCTTTCTGCTCGTTCTGTAGCTACTGTTGAAGACGGCCACTGCTTTTCTTTTTGCGTTATCAACAGTGCTGTTCCTCAGGGCTCTGTTCCTGTCACCAGCTCTCTTCCTTCCAATCATCAATGACACTCTAAGCAGTACATCTAACCCTATCCATTCATATGCTGATGGATCCATCTTGCACCTTTCCATTCACCTCCTATAATGTCAGTCTCAAAGAATGAATCTATCGCACACCTAAAGTCTCACTTAGCTCATATCTCTGACTGGGGTAAAGGTAATCTTTTTGATGCGTCAAAAACTTAGTTCTTACATCTTTCAACCCAAAAAAATCTTCTGCAGGTGTGTCCTCTGATTTTCAACACTATTCAAATCAATCCTGCATCTTTTTTAAACATACTAGGTTTTTCATTCTATCAGGATTTATCTTGGAGAGATCATATTACTTCTTTTGTAAAATCTGCTTCCAAGAGCTTTTGTGTGCTAAGCCGACTCCGTGCCTCCTATACCCCTGCACTGTTGTTGACTTTTTCAACGGGTTATATTTTCCCACTTGTAGAGTACAACTCTCATGTGTAGGGAGGTTCCCCACATAAAGCTCTTCTCAACAAGGTGGAGTCAAAGTCTTTTCATCTCATTAACTCTCCTTCTCTTACTGGATCCCCAGAGACAGCTCTTCTCAGTAAGGTGGAGTCAAAGTCTTTTCGTCTCATTTAGTCTCCTTCTCTTACTGGCTCCCTTCATCCTCTACCTCTTAGCCCCATGGTGTATCTTTATCTTTTTTCTGTCGCTACTCCATGATCACTGCTCCTCTGAACTGTCTGCTTGCACCCTTCCACCACTACAGCTGGTGCAACGCACCCATCTAGCAACAAACTTCTCATCCCTTTTTTGTCCAACTCTCTGATGCAAGAGTTAACCATCACCCCCAGTCCTTCATGTATGTAACAGGCCTATTATGGAACTGTCTCCCTCTGTCTATATTTCCTACTGCCTATTATTTCCAGTCTTTCAAACACAGTGTGTCCAGGCATCTCAAAATGAACGGATCTTGAATTTGAGTCTCTGTTAGATTGTTTTTATTTTCTCTAGAAGGGAACAATCTTGTGGGCTCTAGGCTGGTTCCTTCTTCCTTCTGTTTAAGAAAATAGGTTTGGCTGGCATTTATTCATGGCACTGAATTCATTGTCAAATATACAATCAACCCCCATTTAATTGCAGTTGACCCTCCATTATGTGGATCCCAGAACAATAGTTTTCGGATTTAGCAGACATAGATGGTTTCCAGGTTACCCCTATTGACCAATGAACGACATGGTAGCAGTGGACGTTGCGTCGCAAAGTGTCTGTTAGGAGGTCATTATCGTGCCACCAGCTGTTTTGTCTAGTTCATCAGAACCAGAGCGACAGTCATCGTGTCATCATGCCTCCCAAACCTGTAAAGTTAAAAAGGGTGAACCTCATTGTAACTCAGAAGTTAAAGCTAATTTGCGAACTCGAAAATGGCTCATCAATAGTGTATATTTGAGGAACACAGAGTGCAGAAGCAAACTGTATAAGAAAAACAACGTGGCCAGTCAGAGAGATCGTCGGTAAACACTGCCATGGGAGACCTGGCTGCTTCCTAAAATGCTCCCAAATAGGCATACTTTTTTTCAAGCATTTCTTGCAGTCACAGTGCATCAGTTACTATCTGTGTTGCATATGTACCAGATTTAAGTACCTTGAAATTAAAAGTTCGTTATACTCTGGGTGGAATCACGGTGCCCATTTGGCACCACTATTTTTGTTAAAATACTATGGGTCACAAAAGTATTGATGCAAAGGGGGTCCATGCCTACCGAAATCATTAGAACAATTCTGACGTTACCAACGTCTCATGTGTATGAACAATGTCTGTTTATTTAAATATAACATTTGCTATATGGTTGCAAGCAGATATTACCAGTTGGCGGTATATAACACCTCCCGACATCAGGGCTACCAACGTGTGGTAGGTCGGTCACTAATATTTCAGTGACCTTCGTTCTGTGGCCCCAAATGTTTCACACATACTGAGCACCGATACATTTGTGACCCATATTACGTATATATTTTGCAGGTACGGACATTTTCTAGGAACTGACCAGCAAAATGGAGGGTCCACTGTACTGAGATTATCACGAGCAAGCGCGTTAAATGAGCATCCCATTTTTACTCTCAGTTCAGTTTGGAATTGAGTGGCTCAGCCCGACCCGATCCAACCTAACCTGACCATCACACTAAACAAAACCTAATAACTTTACTTCCATGTGAAGCAGAGTTGAAATTCTTTCTGCGTGTGTTACATTCATTCAGTAAATTTTGCTATCAACTAAAAATTCACCCATAAAGTGTAGGAACCACTTGGAATCTCGAGTTTTCCAAAGGAGTGTTCGGCTCTAATCGTTGATCTCCTCAGTTACAAAACATGCCTTTTGTTTTATTATATTTTTCATTATTCAGCTACAATAATGAAGAAATACATCAGAGGGAAACTATGATAACATGGAGCTCATTCACTCGTCACAGGCTCACAAAGTGCACTTTATTTGTTATTGATTGCAGTGGAAAAAGAGGTATATGAATTTTTGATCCCTTCTTCCCTTGTCGTTGCAAACACAGGTACTGAAGTAGCTCATGATGGTTTTCCTGTCCAGAGTAAACTTTCTCCTCCTCCTCCTAATTATCATCATTGTCTTCTTGTTCTTCTTCTTGTTTCTTCTTCTTCTTGTTTTCTTCTTCTTCTTCTTCTTCTTCTTCTTCTTGTTTTTCTTCATCTTATATTATTATTATTATAATTAGGTTTATCATCATTATCATTATTATGAACATTACTATTGCAACACCGTAGGATATATAGCTACTTTGAGAACGAAGCGTAGGCAAGCCAAGATTTTAGTCAAAGGCCACTAAACGCTTCAAGGTTTTATATGTTCCAAGCACAGATAAGGTACACTAGCAAAACACCGACTTCCCTCTCCCTCTCTACCTCCATCCTACACTCATTACTACTCACTGTCAGTCCACTGACTGATTGTCTCTCACTGACTTTTTTACTGACTATTCCATCCTTCACTGGCTAGCTCACTTTCGGACTATCTCTCACTAACTCTGTCACTGACTCATTGCCACTGTCTGTCCGCCCTTAACTAACTGCCTGACTGACAGATTCACTGATTGTTCATTGGCCGTCTGTTACTGACTCAGTGTCTAACTGCCTTTCGCTCACTAACCGCCAGTGGCTCATTGACTCACTGTCGCGCACAAACTCATTCTGTCTGTTCCAGAAGTAGTGGCTCTCTGCCAGCAGGGGGGGTGGTCATTTAAATACCCCCCCTCCCCAACACAACCTTCAATTAGCATAACCCAAAATATTATGGAACCCGGGAGAGGGCTCACAATATCTAATGTAATAATGCATATTCTAGGGCAGTGGTTCTCAACCATTATCGGGTCACCCCAGCCTTAGCGTTGGTTCACATTCTCAAGCCTCCGCCTTCGCCTTGGTCAGCATACTCACCCCCCACTCTTTTCTTGCCATCACCTTTCTTTGAAAACTCATTCTAGAATTAGTGCTAATTTCGTTGCAGGTTCAAGTGGACATTAGCCCAGTTGAATACAGACTACATTAGCCATCTTGGAAATCACTATCCCCTTTTTCAAAGGGTAGAGGGAAAGTTGTGGGGCAAGTTTATATTAACTTGGGTTTGCTTTGTCTTACAGTGCAACTATTATTGGCATATTTAATTTTCTCTCAAAACGACCAAATTATCTTTCTGTATACCTAGGTTGCTTCCCCCAAGGAAAGGGAGGTAGCCGAGACAGGACGACACATGCCCAATTTACTCATTCACTCAATCACAGTCACTCACATCTTAGCCCCAAAGGGAGAAGGGACAGATCCTCACCATACCACACCGCACAAGGGTCAACTGCACAGTGTAATCAGTGACATCCGCAGCAGGGCCTAACAGCAGAGCTGGTTTACGCCTGCCACGTCATAATGGACCCATCCCCATATCCACACCTGACCTGATCAGCTGATCAGACAAAATGCGGGAGAATACCACTGAGGGCTGCGTCGTCATTTATTCATTCACAGTTTCTCTCCATTCATTTCTATCACACACAGTCACTCTTCCTTGCTCAACAGACATACCTCTCGCATCCAACGCTCTCTTCACACTGTCCATCCATCCTGTTCATGATCTTCCTCTCAGCCTTACATCTCTTGCATCAAATCTAGTTATCTTTTTCACCAATCACTCATTATCCATTCTCTCCATTTGCCCAAACCATCGCAACACCCTCTGCTCAACTCGATCAACCATCTCCCGAACAACTCCAGTTCACCATCGCATTTCATCATTTCTCACTCGATCCATATGTGTCTCTCCACACAAACTCCTGAGACACCTCATCTCCATTACATTCAAACTTTTCCTCTCTGATACACCCATATTCCATGTTTCAACCCCTTATAACGCAGTCGGTACCACAGCACCCTCATACAGCCTTCCCTTTACGTCATTTCTAAGCAGACGACATTAAAAAACTTTTTCATTCCTCCCAACACTTTTCCTACTTCATTCATTCTAAACTTCACTTCTGCATCTATTCTTCCATCCACGGCAACATTAGACCATAAATATTTAAAACACACTACCTCTTCAAGCAACTCACCATTCAAAGCTATATTCATCTTCCTACCGTCTACCAACTTTGTACACTTCATCACTTTACTCTTATTCTCATTTACTTTCAGTTTCCTCCTTTCACACACCCTTCCAAACTCCTCTACCAACTGTCTCAATCTCTCCTCTGAATCAGCCACCAGTGCAGTATCATCCACAAAGAGCAGCTGCTTTACCATCAACATTCACCAGACTCTGATCTGCACCTAACACTCTTGCATTCACCTCCCTTGCAACACCATCCATATAAACAGCCAAGGCAACATCACACACCCCTGCCACAGCCCCACTCTCACAGGAAACCAATCACTGACAATGTTTCCCACTCTTACACACGCTTTACTGTTTACATAAAAACTTTTCACTCCTTTTGGTAACCTACCATCAAGTCCATACAATCTTAAAACAGTCCACAAAGCCTCCCTATCAATTCTATCATACGCTTTCTCTAAATCCATGAACGCCCAAAACACATCCTTACCTTTCGCTAAATACTTTTCACACACCTGTCTCACAGCAAACACCTGATTCACGCATCCCCTCCCTCTCCTAAAGCCACACTGCTCATCACCAATCAGTTTCTCTGTACCCTCTCTAACTCTTTTAATTAACACTCTACCATACACCTTACCTACAACACTCAATAGACTTATACCCCTAAAGCTAGTACATTCAAACCCCTACCTTTATACAACGGGACCACTCAAGTACTTGTCCAGTCAACTGGCACCACACTTTGCACAAAGCACACGTTCAACAATTTTACTAACCAGTCAGCAATAATCGCTGCGCCACCTTTCAGGCATTTCACTGCACACCCATCCATACCTGCAGCTTTTCCTGTTTTCATCTCATTTACTGCCTCCTGCACTTCCTCCATGGTGATCAAAGAATCATTCAACTCTCCCAACACATTTATTCCTTGCACCCTTCCATCTGCCACAATTTCAGCCTCTCTTTCCTCCTCTACATTTAACAAAATACTCTGCCCATCTCTTCCTTACTTCATCCATCTCAGTTAACATTCTTCCATCCTCTGCTTTTACTCACTCTTCAGTCCCAGACTCTCCCTTTTACACCCTTTTCACCTCCTTCCAAAACATTTTCATATTCTTTTGAAAATTCTTTAGCCCGCCCCATCCCGACCACTTTTTGACCACTGGTACCCCCCAATCCCGACCATTTTTTGACCCGTTTTTTTTTTGCTAAAACTTTCGCTTTTGGTGAGAAACATAGAAAATTCATAGAGAAATCGCTCACCTGAGGTTTAAAATACTCATTACAGGTAGGAGAGCCTCCTTACCTTACTGGGTTTTCTATTAGGCTGGCACCAAAGAAAACGAGTTCTATGGGAGGATAACTATTTCACACCACTCATAAACGGTATTTATTTATTTACTGTTACGAATTTATATGTAGTACAAGAGTATATTGGTTTTCAAGCAGAAATATAGGCATTATAAGCATTGTTTCACTCACTAATACCTGACCTTTTTTTGCCACATTACCTGATCATCATTTCTAACTGTTTCTTCCTCTAATGCTATGTAAAGTTTGTCCTCCACATTGTCATTGATTGGGGAATCACTCTGGCCCTGAATTTCGTACCGTGGCATGACATGGCTATACTGGCCAGGTCACTGATAACAGGTGAATTGCTGAGAAAAGGGCATGCAGGGGGGGGGAGGTCATGCTGGGTAAGGCATTGTCTCTGCCTGGCATCTTGTTGAGGAAGGTGTCCCGTGTATACGTACCAAAAATAACTTGCGAAAATTGAAAATTGTGGAAATTATGAACCTTGCAATTGCAGGACGTTGAAGTACGTCCTCGGGATTAGCTGTGACAAAACGTGAGGACGTGGAAGTACGTCCTCGGGACGGCGCGGGTTAGTCAACCGTCTACCCCACCTCTCATCTGTTACTGATTTAGCATCACGCACAGCCCTTCTCGCCCTATTTCTCTTTTCCTTATACCTCTCATATGACACCTCATCCTTCCTCTGCAGCCACACTTCATATGCACGTCTCTTCTCAGCCACAGCCATACTTACTTCCTCGCACCACCATTCACTTCCCTTTCTTACACCACCACCCACTCATCTCACACCACACACAACTTCTGCATGCCCCGCCAGAAGCACTCTTAACCGTAGAATGCTAACATCAGCTTTGAAACATTACTGCAAACCATGGGAGAATTTTACCCAATTTAAGGAAATTTATGAAAAATACTTAAACTCAACCTTTTTTGAGTCTGAAACACAGTATGAAAACAGAACCCTCACACTTCCTTCACATGCAAAAAAGAACACAGTATCAAAAAATAAAGTGACATGTCTATCTGTCTATCTATCTATCTATTGCCAGACGCCTCAATCCCGTTCGGGGTGGCCACAAACAAATCTCTTCCATGTCACCCTGTCCCCCACCATTTCACTGCCCTGCTCCCAACTCACACACCCCTCTCTCATATACTTCTCCACCCCATCCCTCCTTCTCATCCTCGGCCTCCCCCTCCCTCTCCCCCCCTCCCCCCTCCACCTCACTCACATACACTCTCTTCATCAGTCTTTCACCCTCCATCCTCTCCACATGGCCAAACCACCTCAGTGTATTCCTACTAACGCTTCCTATCACATCCACATCCAAACCACAACGCTCCTTTATATCCTCATTTGTCAGCCTGTCTCTCCATGTGACTCCACAGGCTCCTCTTAAATAACTCATTTCCACTGCTCTCACTCTTGCCTTGTGTCCTTCCAACAACGTCCAAGCTTCACTTCCATACGTTAGAGTTGGTATCACAATACTGTCATGTAGTAACATTTTCACTTCCATGTTCACTTCCCTGATTCTTATCACTGTTTTCAAGGAACCAGCAACCTTTCTTCCTTGCTGTACCCTTTCAAGCACTTCACACTCCAAACCTCCATCCTTACCCATCACACTACCCAAGTACTTAAACGTACTCACATTTTCCAATTCCTCACCATCCAACCTCACTGTACATTCACTGACTTCACCTCTCTCAAAGACCATCACTTTACTCTTCCCTACATTCACCTTTATATTCCGTTTCTTACACACTCTCCCAAACTCATCCACCAAACCTCGCAGCTCCCCTTCATCTTTACTCAACAACACAGTATCATCTGCAAACAACAGTACAGGGAGTTTCCAAACACTACCCTCTCTCACCAGGGCCACTCCAACATCCACTACCCTACCTTGTACCTCTTTTATTACCCCATCCATGTACAGATTGAACAACCATGGAGACATGACACATCCCTGTTTCAACCCAACCTTCAAAGAGAAAAATTCACTCAGTTCACCATCCATACGCACTGCAGCCTTAGCACCATCGTACATACTCTTCACAGCATTCAACAACTTCCCATCTACTCCATATATTCTTAATACTTTCCACAATCCTTGTCTATCCACCCTGTCATATGCTTTCTTTAAATCCATGAAAGCCGCATACAACTTCTTTCCCTTCTCTAGAAACTTTCCACTAATGATCTAAGAATGAATATCTGATCTACACAACCTATTCCCTTCCTAAAGCATCCCTGTTCTCCTCCAACTAATTTTGCAAAAAAAAAAAAAAAAAGTAAGAAAAGGACCATAATTTTTTTTCGTTCAGATCTATAACCAAGTAAATATTGCCTCAAAGGACATTAGCTTTGGTCAAGATTATTATTGGTCCCTGGAGATTCAAGCTGGGAGTATCACTTCTCTTACAAATCGCCCTGGCTTGAAAATGTAATGGAAAAATATATTGCCTGCATTGCTTACTTTGGGTAAAATTCCCTTCAATCCCCAACAACTGGGAAAAATATGGGAGAGAGAAAAGGCACACTACCTATCATGGGAAGAGGCTAGGATGACCTGAGCACTCGTGGAAGGACAGCTGTGTACCTTTCCTTATCATGCAGTAAACTCGGAAAAGAGAAGACGCTCGGGGAAATTTACCCGACGTTAGCATACTAGGGTTAAACAACTGCGATTTCTCCTCTGCACTGCCATTCTCCTGATCTTTTACTGAGTTCCACTCATCTTTCAATTTTTCTTGATACTTTTATCATTTTCTCTCTTTTATCTAACTCACTCACTTTCAAAACCTCCCTGCCACACCTAACTCTCCTAGCTGTCACCCATCTCTTACCTACTCTCAGCTTTCCCTCCAACAGGTAGTGGTCAGACATACCTCAACCCTGCCCTCTCAAAACTCTCACATCCAACAATCTTCCTAGTACATTCCTGGACACAACCACATAGTCCATCTCTGCTCTATCAACAACCCTCCCACCCTCCAGTCTCACCCATGTATATTTATAAATATCTTTCTTCCCAAACAAGGTCTTTCCAATCATCATTCCTTGCTCAACGCACATCCCTATCACTCTTTCCCCATTTTCATTTCTTCCAGGCACACCATGCATACCAACTTCATGTTCAACTGCTACATTTCCCACACTAGCATTCAGATCTCCCATCATTACCACATTTATTTACATTCGCTCCAAAACTCTGCAGACACTCATCAACATCATTCCAGAAAGACTCCCTCTCTTCTTCATTCCTTTCGCTACCAGGCCCATATGCACTCACAAATACCCATAGCTCTCGTTCAAATTTTGCTTTCATCCACATAAGTCTCGATAACACCTCCTTCCATTCAGTCACACACTGCTGCACTTACAGACTCACTAACAAGGCCACACCCTCTTTTTTCCTTCCTCTATCAACACCTGACAATCTTCCATTCACACTTCCAAACTTAGACTCACCTTTCCCTTTCATCTTTGTTTCACTCAAAGCTAACACATCCAACTTTCTTCTCAAAACATCCTCCCAGTCTCCTCCCTTTTAGCCTAAGTCTTACTACATCCACGCACATTCATTACCCAATCTTCAGGGTACGGGGATAACTCAATCCCGCATCCTTTACTATGGTCTGTCTCTTTTTAGGAACTAAAAAACAGAGGAGGGGGTCCCTAGTCCCCTCACCCCTCCTCTTTTAGTCACCTGTCACGATACGCAGTTAATACGGTGGCAGAATTCTTCCTAACACAACCTGGCCGCAGAGTAGTACTAGTACCACCCCATAATGCGGCAAGATTGTGTCCCTCCGCCAAAGGGGGAACGGGACACTGATTATAGCAAAAAACAAAAAACAAAAGGGGCAATCACACAACAGACATGACGGAAAGAAACCAGCTTATTACACAGTTTTTGGTAGGATAAAACAGACAGAATATGAATACTAAATATACAGTAAATCTATAGTTCACTGTGATGTGAGCACACACACACACACACACACACACACACACACACACACACACTCTCTCTCTCTCTCTTTTGGGGCAGGGTGGCTCAGTGGTAGAGCGGCTGATTCGAGATCGAAGGATAGAGTGTCTGCGCCCTGCCAAGGTAGCTGCCCTGCTGGAGGAGGTAGCGCTTTCCCGTCACCTAGCGAGGCTATATGATTGTTCAGGGTTTAGCTCGGGGAATTCATTTCTCCATTCTGTGTGTGTGTGTGTGTGTGTGTGTGTGTGTGTGTGTGTGTGTGTGTGTGTGTGTTGGGGTCAGTTGGATGGGTGGGTGGGGTTAATGAGGTTAAGTTGCTGGGTGTGGTAGTTCAGTGCATCGCCAGGAGGGATGGGCCGGATGGTTGGTAAAGTTGGGGTGGAAGGTTGTTGGATGTGATCTGTGGAGTGGCTGGGGATGGGTTGTAGGGGAAGGCCGTGACTCAATCGTTAGAGAGGTGGCCTGCAGTCCTACCGGACCCAGGTTAAAATCCCAGTTGGGACAGCCCTAGCATGTATTTGATATGGACGGTGGGTGTTAGTGCCGAAGTGGTGACATGTAGACTGTAGGGGACTACTGTGCCTTGGGAGCAGGCTGTGAAGTCCATGCCCAGAGTCGGACACACACACACAAAAAAAAGTGAGTGAATGGCCTTGCTGTGCTGGGCAGGTGAGTGGCTGGGTCTGTGTGTGGCCGGGGAGGGGTCGGTAAGTTAAGTTTGTATGGGATAAGTTTGGTGGATGAGTCAGGTTTGAATGAGTGAATGGGATGGGGGAGTGAATGGGGCTGAGTGAGAAGGGTGGTTGGGCATTTGGATGGGCAGGTGGGTTGGTGGGAGGAGTGGGTGGATAGGATGGGTGGGTGGGCAGTGTGGAGTGGGTGGGCAGTGTGAGTGAGTTTTCAGGGAGAGGTAGGAGTGTTGTGTGGGTAGATGCGATGGATTTCATTGTTGGGTGAGCAGGGTGGGTGGAATTCGTGGGTTGGTGGGCAAGGTAGGTCGTCAGAATGTGTGGGCAGAGTGGGTCACCAGGGTGATTGGGCATGGTGGGTCGCCAGGATGGCTGAGATGGTTGCGTGGCCGGTGCACTTTGGGTGGATGGTTGGGTTGGTGGGTTAGTTGGCTGGATCGGTTCAGAGTGGATAGGTGAGTGAGTGGATGTGCTGAGTGGTATTGTTGGGTGTGCTTCGTGGGTGGCATTCTTGAGTTAGCAGGGTGGATGACAGGGACCGGTTGGCTGGATGAGTCACCCGGGTGTCTGGGCAGGGTGAGTGGCCTGGATGAGTAGGTTGGTTGTGTTGGACGGGTTGAGTCTGTAGGTGGATGAATGGGTGGGTGGATATGTGGCTCCTCTGATGACTGGGCAGGAGAGGGACTTCTGTGGCTTGTAGTCATATAAATTGTCGCTATTACTTGGATTTTGGTATATCATTTAGATGACGCTGGATAAATTTTTGGAAACCAAACTCTATACATTAGGGTCATTCAACTGAAATCTGATAATACTTCGATATAATTACTTCTCATGGAACTGAATATGGATCTGTGCACGTGATAATACACCTAATAGTAGGGTAAATGAAAGTAATATTCATGCAGCAAGACGTGAGATTAAGTGAAGCTTTATATTTCCGATCCATCCTGCTAATACATCAGTGCACCGGTGGGGGCAAGGAAGGGAAGTTGGGAGACAGACGTGTGCAGTTAACCTGACCTCGAGTGGCAGATTACCTCATCCCCTGGTTGATGGAAGGAACTTTTGTGCGTGGGTGTACTACATCGACAGTTCATTGTCCATCTCCTCATTATTACCATGAACAGACAATTTTATTCAGTAAAAAATGGTGTTAAGTATTGTGTTATTGGTGGTGGTAGCTGTGATGATGGAGGTGGTGGTGGTAGCTGTGATGGTGGTGGTAGCTTTGGTGGTGGTGGTAGCTGTGATGGTGGTGGTAGCTTTGGTGGTGGTGGTAGCAATGGTTGTGGTGGTGGTGGTAGCTTTGGTGGTAGTGGTAGCAGTGGTTGTGGTTGTGGTGGTGGTAGCAGTGTTTGTGGTGGTGGTAGTTATGATGATGGTGATGGTAGCTGTTATGGTGGTGGTGACAGCTGTAATGATGATGGTGGTGGTGGTGGCAGCTGTGATGGTGGTGTCTGTAGCTGTGGTGGTACCTGTTCAACAACAGTTCTCAATTGGCAAGTGTATGGCAGCCTGATGAGGTCACATAGCTCTTGCTCTGAAGTGAAGTATAATTTAGAGATTATTGAAATAATCACCTGCCTAGTGAGAAGATAATGTAATCGCCCTTATCTATGTTTGTCTGTGTGTGTGACTGCATTCACCATATATCTCAAAATAAAGTGGACAAATTGTTCCCAAACTTTTGGGGTACTACCCCGGGATATATCACCTGTTTGATAGTAATTTTGGTGAAGCATTCATGGTATGCCTCCGACTGCCACAAGAGTTTGCATTAAAAAAATACCGTCTAATTTTTTTCCTTTTAGCTTGCAATTATTCACTGTTTTCTGTCATACTGTCAATGAAGAGAATGGCTACTTAAAAGATAACTATTAGAAATTATTCAAATGCGTGTTATATCCAATGACCTTCACCAAAATACTGTGACTTTTTCTTTTCATTTTGGCAAAGCTTCAGTGATGTCACCAAATTTTATAATGGCAGGTGATACGTATTCTTGGCCGAATCCTTCGGCTTCTATTTAATCAAGAGTAGAGTGGTTGGATGCTGTCATGAGGCTCTTATCTATGCTATAAAAACAGCTGTGCCCCCCCCTCTCTCTCTCTCTGTGCGTGTGTGTGTGTGTGTGTGTGTGTGTGCCAGCCAGCCGTCCTACTAGCTGAGGCTAGTGAGCGGGTGGTAGGTTGGTAGGCAGATGAGTGGAAAAGATGGGTCGGTGGGGTAGCAACGGTGTAGTAGGCGGGTTGAGCATGGTGGGTGGGGTTAGCAAGGTGGCCAGGGTGGGTGAGCAGTTGAATGAAGTGGGTGAGGTGTGTGAATGGATTGGGGTGGGAGTGGACGGGCACAGTTGACTGAGTTACTAGGCAGGGTTGGTTGGGTGGATGAGGTGGGTTTGCAGGGAATAGAGTGGGATGGTTTTTCAGGGAATGGGCTGGGGTGGGTGAGTTGGGAATGGGGGATTGGTTGTACAGATGAAAAAATAGACCCATGGGAATTATTTTAGGGAGAATGAATAGGTCATTGATCAATGTGGCAAAATAGATCAGTGTGGAATATATCCCCTGGGATATGGGCCCAGGTGGGACTGTTGGTCTAATGGGTACTAATACTTCATTAGGGTAAACAGATCCACGAGAGAAAATTGATGCATGTGCATATTCATCGATTTTTCATAGGTCCATAGGTCCGTGGGTATGATACGAATATATACAAGTCACAAATGTGTGAAAAATTTTATCAGAGGGAGAAGTAGATCGAGGAGGGGGGGGGAGGGGAGGGAAATATGTTCAATGTAGAAATATAGGTCCATGGTAGGCAATAGACACATGGTGAAAAATGCGTCACTTGTGAAAAACAGGTCCATGGTAGAAAACTGCTCCATAGGAATATTACGCCCGTAAATGAATAGGTCCTTGGGGATAAATAGGAAAATATCTCCGAGTAAGAATAAGGTAAAGTAGGTCCATGCAGTAAACTAGGTCCAAGGGATAGAACAGGTCCACGAAAAAAAGAAAATAGGTTCAAATGGAAAGATGGGTCCTTTGGGAAAGTTTCAAAAGGGGAACGGGTTTAAGGGGAACATAAGTGGGTGAGGGTTGACACCCAGGTGTAGCCAGACACGGGTTCTGTGTACTACTATATACAGTTGTTACTCGTACTACCAAATGATTTTATTCAGCTATATAATTGGAAGAAATAGATATAGCCTTTGTTGACGTTTTGCAGTGTCTTCTAACCTGGATAAACTTGTCTGAAGATAGGACAGATAACGTACAGCTGAGGTCGCCATACTGGAGGGATTAGGTTCTTTATGGCCGTAGTCCAGTGTCAAAAGCTGTCTTTGTTTTCCTCTTTGTGTACAATAGTTTCCCTGAGGATGGGATCTGTGTAGCCAGAAACGGTAGAGTAATAGCTAACTCACTACTTCAGCTTGATGGCGTATAATTTGTTATATTCTTGCTATCAACTGACACACTGACTTAGCGAATGAGAGACCTTCTGAATCGGAGGTGTTACCTTACCTACCCCTTCACTTCCAGGGTTCTCTCTGAAGTTGAATAATATCTTCCTGCTTCAGTGAGCCTAAGTGTAATGGGATAACCGTCATCAGATTCAGGGGTAAAGCTCCCTCATGCATTCAATCACTTCTTTTGTACTTACAGCAATGATCTCCGGACTGTGGGGCGCGTCCTCCTGGTGGGGTGCATAGTATATGCAACGGAGGTGCAGTCTAAAAGAAAAAGAATTATGAAGTAGCTAAAAACGATTGGGGTTCTATTGAGGGCGATCGAAAAATACCTTTTTATATTTATCTCATTTCTTGTGAACGGACTTAAACCTCGTTAGACAACATTTTATAATTTTTGCAAATGGCAACTGCATTGATGAGACGGAATAAAAATACGAAATAATAAGCTAACAATTCTACAGTTCATCCGAACACCATTATGGCGGACGCATGGCACCCGTCTGTCATCAAACTCTCATCCTTTTTCTGTACAGCACTCAAATACAAGAGTTAACCGTTACTCCCAGTCCTTCATGTGTGCAACAAGTCTAGTCTAGAACTGTCTTCCTCCGTATTTCCTAATGATTATGACCCCCGAGCTTTTAAATGCTGTGTCCCAGGCATCTCGAAGTGAATGGATCCCTAATTTGACTCTCACCTACCATTTTTTCTTGGAGGAAACAGTTCGTAGGCTCTTAGTCTTTGATTCCTACTTCCTTGCATTAAAAAAAAAAAATGCAGCCGTCAGCACACACTCATCAGACGTTTTCAGTTCAGTGTTTTACGATCAGCATATTGGGAGGTACAGTACTCATATTCTTCTTCGCTATTCTGTATGGTTTCTTGTTTCTCAATTTAGTGACAAATGTTTAAGTGTTTTCAACTTACTTTTGCCAGACGAATAGATTTGCGAAATGCATTGAACAAATGAAAATGGAGATATGCCCATATTAAAAATGCTTAAAATGGAAAACCCAGTCCGAAAAAAATGAAACCTTCCTGTGTGTACTCGAACAGTTTATTATCATTACGCATGTGATAAGTTTGCTAATGCGGTTAAAAGAATTTGCTTATTCTTATTGCATACCAAGATCTTGAAAACACTGTGAGGTGCTGTCAACATATTTGGGAGTTAAGGAGTCATCAGTATTGAAAATTAGACGTCATTTCCTTAAAAGGAACTGTTAAATAGGCCTGTGTTTGCACACACACACACACACACACACACACACACACACACACACACACACACACACACACACACACACACACACACACACACACACATATACATGCATAGACATGCGCCTGCTTCCCTAACATATAAAGTTTAATCATTGTTCTGTGTAATTTCAGGGAATGTTTGCAGTGTATGGAATGGGATGTGCAGCTGGAGGCGTGATCTTTATACTGGAGAACGTTGTGGCGCATTAAAGGTCGGTCCCTCAACAACGGTGAATCAACAAGAAACTGCCATAACCCCTGGACAGCACTTGGGAATCAGCGAAATATACATGCTTTGAATGTAGACGCTAAATCTTTCCATTGACTTGTCAGCCCTAAGTTACTGGGACGGTAGGGTAAATGTAATCCAATTTTGATTTTCTTAATACATGCAACTTGTGTTGTATACACACACGTACTTATACTGTAGGGTATGTATTACACAGGGCACCTTCTGTATAACAAGTTAGGCATAATGTATGATAATTATCGAATAAATATCAACCACACCACAAGCAATAGTGAATATCCCAACTCTCTCTCTCTCTCTCTCTCTCTCTCTCTCTCTCTCTCTCTCTCTCTCTCTCTCTCTCTCTCTCTCTCTCATAATATTGCACACACACACACACACACACACACACACACACACACACACACATATATATATATATATATATATATATATATATATATATATATATCATTTCCTGTGGCACCCCACGGGACGCACAGGGCCTCGATGAACTCTCTCCATCAATATTTGTCTCTTGCAATCTCCTTCAGGTCCCACTAACGCTCCTCTCCTGCTTCCCCTTTCATTGTCCTCAACCAGGTTTCCCTCGGCCTACCTCTACCTATTCCTCTAGCAGAGCACTCTGGCACATCCTGTATTAAACTGCCTTCTTTTCTGTATATGTGTCCCAGCCACTTCCAGCGAGACAGTATCACATATTCATTAACTGGTTTCACGCTCGTAATATCCCTTACTCTTTCATTTGTTACTCTGTCTTACCACTTTACCCCAAGAATCCTTCTCAGTATTTTAATCTCAAATCATAATACTTTCTGATCTGTTGCAATTGTACTGTACCATGACTCATGCCCATACATTAAAATTGGTCTAACCATGGACTTGTAAATTTTCACTTTAGTATGTACCGAAAGCATTCAACAGCTTGCTAAGCCTGTCTAATCCTCTCCTCAGTTTCATTGTTTAATGATCCATTAAATGATACAATCGTTCCCAGATATTTAAAGTTTTCTACATTCTTCACCACATTATTCCCAATTACACAATCGATTTGGTTCTCCACGTTCATATGAATAATTTCAGTCTTTCCACAATTTACTACCAATCCCACTTTTTCTCCTTCCTCCACCAGACAATCAAGCACCCTCTGCATCTCGTAAATACTTCCGCAAATCAGTACAATGTCATCAGCATAGTCCAAATCCATCAGCTTCTTATTTTCTTTCCAGTTAATTCCTGCACCTGTTCTCCTTACAACCTTTTTCATAACATAATCCATAACCAAAACAAACAGCAATGGCGAAAGAACTCCTTGAATCACTCCTGACCTATCTTCAAATGGATCACTCAAAGAGCCAGCCACCATTACCTTACAAAGAGTACCTTCATGCAGGCTTCAAATAATATTTACAAACTTTTCTGGTATACCATAGAATCTCATAATTTTCAACATAGCTCCACGTGAAACACTATCAAACGCCTTTTCAAAATCCACAAAACACAAACTAAGTGGCATTTTCATCTCATTAGCTTGTTGCATTAGATGCCTTACAATAAAAATCTGATCCTTTCCACCTCGACCATTTCTAAATATCGCTTGTTCATCTCTTAGAATTTTATCAGTTACTGGCTCTGTCTGTTCAACAAGATTTTGGAAAAGACTTTTGCCACACACACTTAAATCTCCATTTTTTGGTATTTTTATAATCACTCCATATTTCCATTCTTCTGGAATTCCACCATTATCCCAAGCCACATTAAAAAGTTTCAAAAGTGCATTCATCAACTCATCATCCACCTTAAGAATTTCAGGAAATATTCCATCCTCTCCTGGGGCCTTAAAATTCTTTAACTCCTTTATAGATTTTGCTACCTCTTCCAAAGTTATATCCCCTGTTTCTATCTTCAAATCTCTCTCGGCTGGCAAAATATCCTCGTCAGCTGGGATTGGTCTATTTAGAACAGATTCAAAATGCTCTTTCCACCTTCCTTTTATATCCAAATCTTTAGTCATCAAATTACCATTTCTATCTCGTACAGGCATTTCCTTCCTTCTCTTTTCAGTCCCAGTTAACTCCTTTATGGCCTTATACGCTGCTCTTGTGCTCTGACCGTCATTTTTACTTAATTTAATTTCTGTCTCTGTTGCCGTTTCATCATATAGCCTCCTCTTATCATGTCTAACGAGTCTTTTTACTTCAGAATGTAAACTCCAGTACTTTGCTCTAAGTACTTCAACTACCTGGCCATCAGTATGTTGTTCTTCACTTCTTAACTTAGCCTCTTTCCTTTTCTGAATTGCATTCCATGTTTCGTCTGACATCCACTTTTTCCTTCTCGCTTTTCCCTTTTTCTTAATAGTAACCTTAGCACTCTCATGCAAAACCTCTTTTACCTCTCTCCACATTTGGTTAATATCATTGTCTTCAGATTCCATCAAAGTCTGCAGGACTAGAAACCGGTTCCTACATTCCCATCGAAACTTTTCCTTCGTGTTCTCATCACTTCTCAGCTCATCAAAATCATAATTATCACCTCCTGTACAGTTAACATTAACGTTTCTCTTAAGTTTTATTTTAATCTTTGACACAACAAGTTGATGATCACTACCTATATCTGCCCCCCTCCTTATGCAAACATCTTGCAAATAACTCCTATGCCTTCTGCTCATTGCAATGTGTCAATCTAGTTACAATTTTTACCAGATGATGAAATTCAAGTAGTCTTATGTATTTTTCTATGCCTAAAGATAATTCCACCAATTATAATGTCATTTGCCAAACAAACGCTTCCAAATCGTACCCCATTTTCGTTTCTTATACCAACATCCTCCTTACCCATACAATCTTCAAAGCCATCCCTACTACTGCCAATAATCGCATTAAAATCACCAATGCAAACTAACACTCATGTCTTGCCACTCTGTTCACTAGATCCTGCAGCTTCTCATAAAAGTCATCCTTCATTTCATCAGCAGCCTCATTTGTCGGAGCGTACCCTACGACCATACTGATGTTACCATGGTCAGATTTTAAACGAGCATAAAGGAAACTCTCATTAATTGGTTCAAACTCACATACTGCCTTACAAGCATCTCTACTCAGCAGGAAGCCTACTCCATGGTAATGATTTCCATCACTCCTACAAGAACGCAACATAGTAATACCATCTTCCAAATTCATTTTATCAACTCTAAGCAACCTCATTTCTGTAAGAGCACAATATCCATCTTGTATTCCTTGAACACTGAAATAAGTTCTTCCATTTTACCAGCCTGACTGAGAGTTCGAACATTCCAGTTTCCTATTCTTAAGGTTCTTTTTGGATGTATAAACCGTGGGATTCTTAGCACCCCCTGCCCACTTAAGGGCTGCACGGAACTGAGGGCCATTGCTTCGTAACCAGAGTTCATCAAGATTTCTTAGGCAGATAATAATTTACCCTGGAGCTAATGCCAGTGGCTTGTAGGAACCAGACAGTGGAGAGAGGAAATTAACTAAATGAAAGTAAAATGCAGAGGGTTTGGACAGACAAAGTACAAGGGAAAGAAAGAGAGCAAAAAGAATGTAGATAAAAGTGTCCCTTTTAGTCGCCTCTTACGACAAGCAAGGAATACTGGGGAAGTATTGTATCCCCCCTTCCCCAGGGTGGAAACCTTCAGGGTATCAAGATATGGCCTAAATCTTGGAGTTGGCTAACAGCATATTCTGGCGGGCGATTAGCTGTTGGCTCCTGAATGCTTTTCTTTCATTAAATATGAAACGATACACCAATGGAAGATATTGACGGCTCGAAAGTTGTAGGAATTGTTTTTTTTTTTTTTCCTACTCTTATGAAAACAAGAATGTTTCGTTTACCCCTATCAAAGACATGACCCAAATCAGAAATTAGGTTTACCAATGCCTCATACAGGGTTTCTTGAAGCAACTGCTGTGCTAGACGCTGCGAGATGTGAATGGAAGGAAGAAGGGTAGAGAATGACAGACTCAAGCTGATCAACACATTTCACCTGCTTTACTCTATGGGTGTGGGTGCAATGAAATTTTCATGTAGTGAGGCAGGGGAAATATTAACTGACTGGTGTTGTGAGAGGGTAAGTGTTCACACGGGGGTTGTGAAGGGGGTATGTGTTCACTGGGTGGTGATACTGTAGGAACAGGTAGGTGTTCACTGGCTGATGTGATGAGAGGAAAGGTGTTTCCTGACTAGTGTGGTGAGAGGGGAGGAGTTCACAGACAGGTGTGGTGGGAGGGGAGCTGTTCACTGGCTGGCGTGGGGATAGGGGTGGTGTTCACTGGTTTATATAAGGGCCGCGGGAGTGGGTAAGACTGCAGTGTTACGCTACTGCTCCAGGCTGTGAGAATCAAGCTCCGGCCTCACCTGCTCCAGGATCTTCACGGTGAGTCATGCGGCACATTGTTGCTACACACTTTGTTGTCAGTCACGTGGCACCCTGTTGCTACACACTTTGATTTCATTCATATGGCTCTGTGTTGCTACTCGCTTCGTTGTCAGTCATGTGGCACCTTGATGCTACATACTTTGTTTAACAACACGCAACACGGTGCCACATGACTGAAAACACTGTTTTCAGTCAAGTATAACCGTGTTTCTACACACTTTCCTGTAAGTTATGTGGCACCGCGTTACTAGAGTTTGTCAGTAGAATGGAAACTGTTGGTGTACACGTTGTTGTCAATCATGTGGCGCCGTGTTGCTACAGTCTTTGTTTTCAGGCATATGGCACCGTTTTACTACACACTTCATTGTCAGTCATGAGGCACCGTGTTGCTACACAAATTGTTTTTAGTCATGTGGGAAAGTGTTGCTACACACTTTGCTGTACTTAGGTCAGAAAGTTTCCCCAAGCACCTTGTTCTCCGTCATGTAGCACTATGGTACTACATTCTTTGTTCTCAGTCATGTGGTATCTTTTTGCTCCACCCGGGTCAGTGTTGTGGTACTATGTTGCTACACACGTATCAGTGTTGTGGTACCGTGGTGCAACACATTTTGCTATCAATTTTGTGGTAGTGATACCTGATAGTTATACACTAAATTATGTCATTTACAATTCTTCAGACAATATGTCTGAAGGATAATATTAGTAGCAGATCATTTATTAATGAAACTGTATGTACTCCTACCCCTTGTAACACGAGCATGGGTGCGTCTACATTGTTTTATGTTCTTGCGCTTATTTTACTATGTAAAATAGTAGAAAGGTACCAAGAGGATAGGAAAAAGGCAGAATATAAGAGAAAGGTGGAGGAGCGATTGCGTAAATATGATTTACAGCATATGCGGGAGGTGGAAGGCGTGCGCAAAATTTTCACAGAACAAATCTGTGCAGTACGTGAGGTGGTGTGTGGGACGAAAAGAAGACGAAATAGGGTGCAAGGAACAGCACTGTGGAATGAAGAGGTGAGGCAAGCTGTGCCGTAAAAGAAGAAAGCATATAGTGAGTGGATAGGAAGCAGAGGCATCGGGGAATTCGAGAGACTGAAGAAAGAATTGTATGCAGAGAGTAAGAGAGCGGTGAAAAGGTTGGTAAGAGAGCGTAAGAAGACAGTGGATGAGGAATTTGGAAGGAAATTGAGTGTAAAGTGGAGGGAATATAATATAATGTTCTTAAAGGTGGTAAAGAGAGTTAGACAGGTAATAATGAAGTTAGTAGGGGAGTGACAGATAAACCTGGCAGACTGATTGTAGAGAAGGGAGATAAAGCATGCATACAGTATGACAAGAACAATTTAAGGAACTGTAAAACATGGAGAATTAAAGTAATGCAAGTATAAGTGGTTGGAGAATGGCTGGGAGAAATAGGGTAGTGAGAAGGGAGGAAGAGATCAATAGGATGAAAAGAAGTGGAAGCAGTTAAAAAGTCAAAATGGGGAAAGCACCAGGAAAAAATGGAGTGTGTGGTGAAATGCTGAAGCATGGGGGAAAGATAGTAGTTGAATGGTTATGGAAGTTGTGCAGAATGGTCCGAAAGGAAGGGAGAGTCCCGGAGTACTGGGAAAGAGTAAAAAGAAGTGCGTGGTAATCATAAGGGAATTTGTCCTCTCAGTGTAATAAGAAAGTGTATGGTACGATATTTATTGACAGAGCTGGGAAGTAACAGAGGAATTAGTTGGGGAGGAACAGGGAGGTTTTAGGAAGGGAAAAGGTTGTGTAGATCAGATATTCATCCTTAGATTTTCACTGGAAAAGTTTCTAGAGATGGGGAAGAAGCTGTATACAGCCTTCGTGGACTTGGAGAAAGCCTATGGCAGAGTGAATAGACGGGGGATTTGGAAAATATTAAGATTATATGGAGTAATTTGGAAGTTTCTGAATGCCATGGAAAGTATCAATGAGGGTGCTAAGGCTACAGCACGTGTGGATAGTAAATTAAGTGAATTTTTCCATCTGAATGTTGGATTGAAACAGGAATGTGTCATGTCTCCATGATCATTCAATCTGTATATGGATGGGGTTATAAAAGAGATACAAGGTAGAGCAGTCGATGCTGGAGTAGCCCTAATAAGAGAGGGCAGCATCTGGAGAACTTCCTGTATTGTTGTTTGCCTATGATACTGTACTGTTAAGTGAAGACAAAGGGGAATTGCAAGGCTTGGTGAATGAGTTTGGGAGAGTGTGTAAGAAACGGAATGTAAAGGTGAATGTAGAGAAGAGTAAAGCTATGGTCTTTGAGAGAACTGAAGTCAACGAATTTACAATGAGGCTGGATAATGAGGAAATGGATAATGTGAGTGCTTTTAACTCATTGTGTGCCGGCTATTTTTAGCCTTGGGTCACCCCAGTGCCAGCCATTTTTCGATCTTTTTTTTTTGGCTAAAATGATGGATTTTGATGTGGAAACAACGAATTTCGCCATTAAAATGCTCACCGAGGCTCAGAAATGAGTTTTATTGAGTCCTGCATTCTCGTGTACAGGTATAGCCGCTCTCTCACGCTCACCACGTACTTGAGAGAAAGCCGTTTTCTATGTAAGGTATACTCAGGTATTTATGCTGGGACGGGATAGCAATGTTCAGTGCACTTTTCTGATTACTTATTACTTCAACATCTATCACAATTTGCCTGTCTTTCTCACTGTGAATGCATTATCTTACACTTAGTTGAAGATAGGTACAACCTGACTTTATTACATACAGTCCTGGCACTTACAAGAAGGTATTTACAACTTGACTTCACTATATAGTCCTTACACTTACAAGAAAGTTTTTTACAACTTACACTTACATGAAAATATTTACAAAATGCCTTCACTATGTACAGCACCGGGTGAGGCACACAGGCAGAGTGAGGCAGAGGGAGTGTGAGGGGGGGAGCAAATGAGTGTATGGCCTTGACAGCCTGGGAGATGATAGAGCAACAGTTACCTTACATGCCTGCCAATTTTTACCCGCGAATCTTGAAAAATGCGGTCACAGTGAAGTTTTTTATTTTAAACTGTTTTAAAACGGCACTGGCACTGGCCGTGGAATTATGTCAGACAGTCTGAAAACGGCACTGGCACGCAGCGGGTTAAGTATTTGAGTAGAGTGATGAGTAAGGATGGATCTTTGGAGGATGAAGTGCTTGAAAGAGTACAACAAGGAAGAAAGGTTGCTGGATCTTTGAAAGTAGTGATAAATAAAGGGAAGTGAGCATGGTAGCAAAAAAAAAAAAAAGGCGCTGCATGATACTATTGTGATACAAACTCTGACATATGGAAGTGAAGCTTGGACCCTGTTGGAAGGACACAAGTCATGAGTGAGAACAGTGGAAATGAGTTATTTGAGAGGAGCATGTAAAACAAAGAAGAAAGGTTGCTGGCTGCTTGGAAGCAGTGGTAAGAAAAAGGGAAGTGAATGTGGAAGTAAAAAAAGTGGTTGCATGATAGTACTGTGATACCAACTCTTAGGTATGGAAGTGAAGTTTGGAACTTGTTGGAAGGACAAGTCACGATTGAGAGCAGTGGAACTCAGTTGTTTGAGAGGAGCATGTGGACTTACTTGGAGCGACAGATTGACAAATGAGGAATGAAGGAACGTTGTGGAGTGGATGTGGATGTGATAGATATCGTTAGGAGAAATTCACTGAGGTGGTTTGGCTATGCGGAGAGGATGGAAAGAGTGAGCCTAACGAGGAAAGTGTATGTGAGTGAGGTGGGGGTGGGGAGAGGGAAGTGGAGGCCGGGGATGAGATGTAGGGATGGAGTGGAGAGGTATATGAGAGAGGGGGGTGTAAGATGGGAGGAGAGCGGTGAAATGGCCGGGGGACACGGCGACACGGGGGTGATTTGTCTGTGGCTGCCCCTTGATGGATTAAGGCATCTAGCAGTAGATAGATAGATTGACAGTAACTCAGCTGTAAGTATAAATCAGTCAGAGCACGCATACCTCCGCCATTGCCATTAAAAAGGATCCGAATCCGGACCCACCCAAAAATTTAATCAGTTCTTCATTGGTCGATGGTCCACCTTTCCACAAAAATTCATTGAAATTTCATTGAGAACTTTTGGAGATGTTGTCGGGTTACTTCGGATCCGGATCCATCATCAAATTCAATAATTTCTTTCCACGCCCATGGCACACCCTTTCACAAAATTTCATCAAAATCCGTTCATAACTTTTTGGGTGATCCCGGATCCGAATCCGTGAATATAGGATCCGGATCCGGATCCCGATCAGCCCTCAAATTTAATAAATTCTTCTTGGTCCATGGCCCAGTTTTCCACAGAATTTCAATGAAATTGATCGAGAACTTTTGGAGATATTGTGCAGGATACTCCGGAGCCGGAGCCAGGGCCGACCCAAAATTTAATAATTTCTTCCTTGGCCCATGACCCAAGCTTCCATAAAATTTCTTCAAAATCCATTCATAAATTTTTTGAGTAATCGTGGTAACAGACGGACAGGCAGAAAAGTAAACAAACAAGGGGGAAAAGGTAACTTTCTTGGCGGAGATAATTAGATTTTCCTTTTACCTACACTAATAAATTCGACAACATTAATGCAACAACTGCAAAACTCGTTTCCTACTTGCTTTTATGCTGTGACCGGACGCGGTAGGCTGGCGTATGGTTAGGTAAAGCATTAAATACATATTTGTAAGAATCCAGAATTATCAGTTTCACAAATATCTTTCTTTTGCGCGATAATAACATAATTGTTGGCTGAGTAATAGTTTGAGCATATAGCTTCTGATTCACGTATAACGGTGCAGAATGGCAGCCGTGCAAAAGTAACTGAATCCAGCTTCATATCATGTTCCACATAATATTAGCTTTCCAATATTTAGGGTTGCAAAGTATCAGTGCAGAAATAAAGTTCTTAGGTGTTTGTTATCTTTTTTAGTATTACATACATTGGTTGTTAAATCGACGGATTTTTTTTTTTTTTCAATTAAACATTCATCACTTAAGGTAAACTTAAATTTGCTATTTTTTTGTTTTTTACCAATTCCCTCTTATGTCATGTTGGACTTGGGTAATGATATTTAGCGGGGGTGTTTTCACGAGATGTCAGCTGGTCGTTGGTAGATAAGTAAAGTCTACTTCAGTGAAATTCAACTACTTGAGAATATTCCATGTATCAGCCAGGATTCGAACCCGCGTTCATATGGACAGTATACCACCTACCTACTGATTCGGCCACCACCACTCTCAGGTTTTTATATCGCAGTTTCACATGATTATTGTTCTTGAGAGGCTGACTCCTAGAGCAGACCACAAAGCTTACGGTATAATACGTGAAACTATTTTCCAATGTTATCTCGCCTGGTATAGGGATATTTTCTAAGCTTCAGCACTTGCAGATATAGTTTGAATACTTTCTATGTAGGGAATAAAAACCTCAGAGCTGTATTACCTTTACTGTATACAGCTGGGTGACTTTTATGATCACTGTCACATCAGTACAATGCCCTATTTTAACGATTAAAAAAGTATTGCGGAGGAGTGATCCGATTGTATTTTAAACAGCTAATACATCTTTTGATGACTATTCTGTTTTCATGTAGGTGCGTACATAACTATAAACAATACTTCTGTATACAGTACTACATAAATATAGAACTTATTAGAAAGAAATAATATACATAATAAAATTAGGGCCAGGAGTAATGAGCATTGTGCGTATGCATTTTCTGTGATGTTATGCTAAAGTGTCCAAAAATTTGAGCATGAATTTGGGAATAAATATGAAAATGATGTATCTCTACGGAACGTGAAAATGAGAGAATGTGAGAAAATAATTGAACATAGGTGAAAATGATAGAGTGGGGGAGAAAGTGTTGGTGAATGATAGATTGTGCGTACGAAAGAAAACTGAGTCACAACTCACAAGTGTGGTGAGTGGCGCATGTGAGTGAATTTTCACTGCAGCTGAGTGTGAATGAGAGCGGGGCAGTGAGTGAGGGTGTGAGAATTACTGAGTGTGAGGGTGAGCGAAAGAAAGTGAGGGAGACGGGTGTGGTCAAGAATGAGAGGGAGAGTACGAGAATATAAAAAGTGACCGTATGAGAAATGAAATACGTAGCCTTTCAGTGACTGAGAAAGAATCTGGTAAAGGAATTTAAGGTGACTGATACCCATTTACTACAAGCAGAGGATATTAAGTGTTGAGCAACAGATTGAGAGTGAGTGACTGAACGTAAAATCGTGACTGATAGTATAAGAACGAATTAGTGAGCATGAAAGCATGTAAGTACGAGGGTAAGTGGCTACGCAGAATTGGTGATACTGAGACTGGGTAAATATAACAATGTGTGTGTGTGTGTGTGTGTGTGTGTGTGTGTGAGAGAGAGAGAGAGAGAGAGAGAGAGAGAGAGAGAGAGAGAGAGAGAGAGAGAGAGAGTTATGTGAATGAGATAGTTTTAGTATAAGAGTGTGGGTAAAAGTAACGGTGAGTAAATGTGAAAATGTGAGAATGTGCGATAAATGTGATTAGGCAGTGAGAGTGAGCGAATGCATAAATATGAATGAGTGTAAGATTCTTGAATATGAAGTGAACTCCAGAGAGTGAGCTTGAATATGAGAATAAAATGAGTGTCACTTATTAAAACTGTGGGTGACAGTAAGTAGCAGTGACTGATAGGGTTACTACTGAAACATGGATGGCATATTGTGGAGAGAGAGAGAGAGAGAGAGAGAGAGAGAGAGAGAAGGGGGGGGGAAACTAAATTTATTTCCAACAACATTGTTATCTCTCCCGGGCCGGAGTCCAGTGAGGTATTGTTTCTGGTCGAGTTTTTGTTTCTTTGTTTGTTATCAACATTACGGAAAAACGGCTGAATGAAATTACATGAAACTTTCAGGATATGTGGGCACTGGTCCCAAAAGGAAGTGAATAAATTTTACAAGTAATTGAGCGACCCAGAAAAGTCATAATCAAGGTTACGGATAATCAAATGGCTATAACTTGAAACCGGTTGAAGATATTTACTATTATCCACATAAAGGAACTCTAATACGGGCTTTCATTTGGCGCGAAGACCTTTGACTTCGAGTGACCTTGAAAGGTCAAACTAATGGTCTCGGATATTCAGGGGGCTATAACTCGAAACTAGTTGCAGATAGGTATTTACTATAATCAACATTTTAAAGTCCCTTATGGACTTTTAATTGGTACCATGACCTTTGACCTTGAGTGATCTTGTAAAGTCAAATGCAAGATCACGGATTTTGAGAGGGCTATAGCTTGAATACGGTTGAAAACACCTCTGTTGGGCAAGGTTTGTTGTGCCTGGCACCATTTGTTAGTGATTTTTTTTTTTTGCTCAAACTTTAAGAACAATCTTTCTTTCCTGTTATTTGGCAGGTAGTTCTGGGTGATGGAAATACCTGTTGGTTATTTAATGGAGAGTTGAAGAAGCTGGTGGGTTCAAGTGGGGGACAAGGAGGTTATTCTATTACTGAATTATTTGTGTTAACAAAATCTTTTGCACGTAAACTGCCATTTCATTCCAACCACTTGTATAAAAGTTTGATCACAGGCAGACATCCCCAGGCTCTGCGAGTGCCCTTGGATCACGGACTGGGTAAAATGATACCTTTTCACTTATTTGGTAGGACCAATACTATTGCCGAAATAATGTTCAGTCATAATAGTTTTTACAGCAAAATAACTATGAATATCAGTCGGGTATTGGCTGAGAGAAAACAGATTATGTACTCATATTACCCACCAAGGCTGTGTTTGAGTGGTTTATTGCTCTCATGACTGTGTGATTTTTTTTAAACTTCGCCTGGATTGAGTCCGGCGAGATGTTTATTTGGTCAAGTTTTTTTTTCTTGTTTATTTCTTTATTGGCAACATTACGGAATAACGACTGTATGAAATTACATGAAACTTTCACGATATGTGGCCACTTGTCCCAAAAGAAAGTAAGTAAATTTTGGAGATAATTGAGTGACCCTGAAAGGCCAAAATTAAGGACACGGATTTTCAGGGGGCTATAACTTGAAACCAGTTGAAGATAAAGATACTATTGTGAACATACAGAAAATCGTAATATGGACTTTCATTTGGCACCAACACCTTTGATCCTGAGTGACACTGAATTCAAAGTCACGGATATTCAGGGGGCTATAACTCGAAACTTGCAGATAGAGGTATTTACTATTATCAACATGTAAGAAGTCCCATATGAGCTTTTAATTGGTACCATGTCTTTCGATGGTAAGTGACCTTGAAAGGTCAAATTCAAGGTCACGGATATTCAGGGGTTGTACTGCGAAACTCTTTGAAGTTAGAGATATTTACAATTACACTGGTCAACAGCCAAAATGGTTCTGACTTATTCTTAACTGTTTCTAACTAATTTGGTACCCCCGATTTCGAATGTGATCCTAAAAATTGGCTATCACGTAACCTTGATGTAGTACATCATAAGTGTGGGAAAACTCTACGAAGCGTGAAAACTCGTTAAATAAGTGTCAATTAATCTGTATATTGTCACAAAAAATATTATTAATCTTAAAGTTTTTATTTACATTACATCCTAAGCATAAACCAATATATACAAAACATTTTTACAAGACCTTTGAACATTAGTAGCGCTTCTGCACTTTGTTTTTGAGTTTGTTGGAGTAATTACTTTCACGCTGTGAAGTCCAATAATAGTCGCCCATCATGTCTGGACTGAATCAACCTTGATAGTGGCTCTCCATTTTGGCAATTTCCTGGTGAAACCTTTAGCCATGTTCATCTCACACATCGCCAAGAACAAATGAAAAGAAGTACAAATGAGAATGGAAGATAAGTATCTTGAATGACATTCGAGCACCGAGTGCATGGGAACTCTTCAACATCTTGTTCACAAGCTCCTCTTAATTCGGTGTTTTAAAATTACTAGGTAAATCTTGGTAAGAGCCACGAAGCTCTCCCAAGTGTAAGTAGTCGTCGCCGAGCTTTTGCAAAAGTGTGTTGAATATTAGGGACTTTAAGAAAGGAGAGAATGTTCGTTGTATTTGTCGTAGATGGCAGGAGAAAGATAAAGATGAGTCTGGGGTTTGATTGCAGCTTATTTCTTCAAAAGGAGTATCTCACAAGAGCAGTATTGAGGTGAGTTTATTTCTTCAAAGGGAGTATCTCAGAAGAGCAGTACTGAGGTGAGAGTGGTTTTATATTCTTCCTGCCTCTCCTCACCATGCCTATATTCTCTCCTAACCCCTTGTGCTCTGTCTCTCCCATGTCCACCGTATATGACTGGTTGTATCACGCGTGAGGGCACGTGGGAAGGAACCTCCTGAGACTGTGGAAAGTTCCCATCCGGCGTCACACTTTGTTGAGTGTGAAAATCCTAACTAGAGAATATGCAAACGTTATTTCCTTTAGCCCTCTCGCTTAGGCACGACTTTCTTCTAACCTCTATATTACAGTATTATACACATTACTGGGCTGTTATGTAGTGTGTCCTGACATCGCTTGGTGACGCCTAGCTGGCCTACCTAAGACAGCATGTAGCAACAAATTACATATTCTGACCTATTAATACATGGTATTCATCACAGTACTGTAGAGACACAATAATATTATAGAAAGATAACACACTGTAGTAATATACTGTATGTATAATATATGTAAAACTGAATACAGAATATTGTAGAACATACTATAGTAACATAGTGGCACAAATGTGTATGTCCAACAGACTACGCATATATTTATGCAATGGTAATATAATGGCAGTACCATGCCCAGACTATAGTAAGAGATAGTTATATGTAATGTACTTATTATCTGTATGTATGAGATATATTAATATTGTCATATGAAATGAATACATGAATATAATTTTATTATTTATGCATGATTAGATTAATATTATATAATATGTTACCCCATAATTTTCCTTTTTTTTTTTTTTTTTATGTATAATTTACGCTGTTGACATATTATACACATTTCACTCAGGGGGCCTCACTTGAATGTTTACTCTTCCTCCCATAAATACTGACTCCAGGTTTGCAATCCTTGCTTGCATTCTGTGCATCACCAATAGTGATACACTAAATACAAAGATTACAAAGACAACTGGCACTGGGCTATATACACAATATGGATTGAACATACTTATATTCAGTTCTTCCCAGGCCTTCATTGTTGGTTAACTGCATAGTTTCAGACTTAGGTGAAGTCAGCTTAATATTTTTGGTCATGTTTAAATCCGTCTCAGGTAGAGGTTGGAAGTACAGTATATGTGTGTGTGATTAAGGATGGCATAGTGATTATTTGTGGCTAAGGAGGATAAAGATGGTTTAAGTACAGCACAATAATCAGGTGCTATGTATAGTCCTGATGCTGAAGTATGAGATGGTGGTGTATCTGGAAAAATTACGAAAACTTATGTGTTATGAGTGAAGTGGAAAAACTGTGAATGCCTGATGCACTGATGGCGGGTGAGTTTATCTGGAGCAAATATAAAGTTGCAGTGCTGCTGAATGTCATGATTTCTTATGATAGCCATTTCACAATGGACTGTTCCAGTTGACTGAAACGTAAAAATGTACGCAAGACAAAGGTGGGCAGCATGTAGGGATGCACGACACTTTCATTGAATCATTGATTTACCAGCAAAAGTGACAGTGTCCTGTCTCTTGGAGAGCATTATGAGTTCGGTGTTGGTGTTGATGTTGATGATGACCAAGGTGTCATTAGTCTTAGAAGGAAATCGGTATATTTGATAAACTGTGAACAGATTATCTGAAATGAATGGATCATGAACTATTACTGATGCTGGTGTTAGAGTCGCTTTAAAGTATGGATCATATAGCATGAGATTCCTGTCCTGAAACAAAGGTTTCAAACCATGACTATGTATGCCTTGACAGATTATTTGACGTAGATAACGAACTGGAAGTAAGTTAGTGGTGATCTTGCTGTTACCAACATTTCCAATACCATTCATCAAAGCTTGAAAATGAGCTTTAGTGTTGTCTAACTGGAGTATTATTATGTCAAAAGGTTCCATGATTACTGAAAAGTGTTGAAAGGGTGTCATGTTTCCTTCCATTGCATTTATTTTATCCACACTCTGATGAGTCATCCTTTCTGCCTATCTGAGATTTTTCACAATCGTCATCATTGCTGTGTTTTGATTGCTGTCTTTGATTACTTCTGTTGATATGTTAATACCTGAGGCATCTTGTTAAATTTGTTGTTTATTTCTTGAATATTTTCTGTAGCCAATCCAAAAACATTCCCTAGAATTGCACCACCCAAGTCGAACAAACCGCGCCTCTCACGTGTATGTGTGATGTTGCTCGTGTCCCTAAGTGCCTCCGTTCCACGAGATGGGATATCTTGGATCATGGTGAGCATGGTAGCTTTTGCTTGGTCTAATTTCCATTGTGCTAACTTCATGAATTCCGTCACTTCCTTTGTGGTATGAACTTCTGAAGCAGAATTTCTTAGTATAGCTTCCAGTGTCCTCAATGGCTTGGCAACGTTCTCCAACAATACCGGTAATTTACATAAGATGTCCAAACTAGTTTCGGTACTCATGATATCTTTTACGATTGCTGTTGAGGCCGTTGGGGCTATGAGGCATCCTTGCCTTATTGTATGCTGAGGGTCTAAGTGAGCTGATCCTCTTGTCATATAGATGAGAATCCATGGTATAAGTCCCCTCATCGTTACCTACCCAAAAAAAAAAAAAAAAAATCTATTAATTACCGGTAGCTAATCCAGTCATGCTGAGGTCGGTGATGGTGATGATGTGCATTACAAACTGGCTCTTGGAGAACAATAGCTTTGCTCATTGTTTCACTTATAAAAGGAGTTTAAATCAATACATAGATCATGTAAATGCTGTATTGTGGCATTTGTAGTAACAGTTGCACCTATTTTTGTTTGTTTGTTATGCGATCTTAATTTAGTTTTGTATGTACTGATTTCTTCAAGTTTATTTTCATCGTTTGTGTTCGGTTTTCCGGTGGTGTCTGAAGTTGCATAATTGCTGGCTAAATTCCCTTTGATCCTTATTAAATGCTCAACATGAATTTGTTTTTCATTGCCACTCGAGAGTGACTTAATTACTACCTTCTTTGCTGTCTTCTTAATTACTTTGTATGGGCCTTCAATTTTCGGTGATAGTTTATTGTCTCTAGTGTGAATGATGCCATAGACAATGTCTCCTAAGCTGATGGTTGATTCTTTTGCCTTTTTATTGAATGACTCTGTCGTTTCTTCCTTGGACATCGATAATAGTTTCTTCACGATTTTGTGTATCTCCTGGAATTCACTTAAACGGAGTTTAGGATAATCGTCATAATTATATACAGGCAAATTTTCATCTTCCAGAATTTCATACGGTAATTTTTTGTCTGTCCCGTAGATAATGAAATGTGGTGTGTCTCTCACAGACTTGTTTATTGCACAGTTAATGCTTCCACTCTGGGAATCCAATCATCCCAGGTTGCATAATTTTCATTGAGCATGTGTCGTTGCACATCCAGCACTTTTTTTATTTGTCTCTCTACATACCCATTGGATGCTGGGTGATAGGCTAAGACATTTACCTTGTTTATATTATATTGTTTACATACAGTATTTCTTGTAAAATGTCAGAATTAAATACACCTCCATTATCACTTATTAATACCTTCGGTGTGGTGAGCCTACATATTATGTTGTCTATGATTATACTTGCCACTGTTTCTTCTGTCTTATCCTTAATTGGGACTAAAATCACATACCTTGAGACATGATCTGTAGCAACAAAGAAATATTTATTATTACTGTTGTAAGATACGGGTAACTTAAGTAATTCAACCGCGATAATGTCCCACGGTTGGTTAGATAATGGATAATTTCCATATATGTGCAGGTGTTAATGTGTAGCCTTTGTGTCTTGCACATGAGTTGCATCTGTCTACATGATTGTATATATTTTTTCGTAACGATGGCCAATAGTATAACATCATGGTTTGTCTGACTGTCCTATTTTGCCAGGATGTCCTGCACGTGGACAGTCATGTATCGTCCTAAATACATGAGGTATCATTTCATTAGGTACCACTAGTTGCTGTTATTTCTTCTATGATTTGGTTGTCCTGGGTTGATCTTATAGAGGCATTGTCGACTACTGTGAATTGTTTAATTTGTATATGTAGCTTGGGTAACTGTATGTACTCGCCACTTTCCAACTTGTATATAACTTTAGACCACGTTGGATCAAGTCTCTGTGCTTTCGAGATTTCATCATAGTTTGGGAAGTTTTCCTTTAGACCTAATGTCGTGATATGAATTGTCATCAGGTTCCTAGATAGTGCATCAACGGCCAAATTTATTTTGCCATGGATGTAGTGAATACGTATGTTATAGTTTTCAATCGTACATTTCCATCTTGCTCTCCTACCAGAGAGGAGTTTTTCTTGGAACATGCCCACGAGCAGCTTATGGTCGGTAACTAGGTGAATTTCGTAACCATTTACCAAATCTCGAAACTTTTGTAATGCAAAGACTACTGAATTGTGTACTATATGGAATGTTATGAAATGGTATATTTGTGTAATTGGACAACATCATAATTGCGACACACACAACAGATGAACATCTACAGAAATTATACCAGCTCCTACACAAGTTAGCCAATGCTGGTTTGAAAATTAAGCTGTCTAAATGCAAATTTTGCTCTAAGGAAATAAAATTCTTAGGCCACAGACTAGATGCAGAGGGGATCCACACATAAGAAGACAAAATACGAGCAGTAAGGGATTTCCCTGAACCCACAAATGTGGATGAAATAAGTAAATTTTTAGGTCTTGCAGGCTACAACAAATCTTTCATACATCAATTCTCTCGCACAGCAGAACCATTATTCCACCTACTGAAAAAACATGCTGTATTTGAGTGGGGAGAGGAACAAAAACTAGTAATTAATGAATTAAAATATAAAAAATGTGCACCTTGCTTGGTCTATCCTAATTTCACAAAACCATTTATAATTTGCACAGATGCAGCTGTTAAATGATTAGGGGCCGTATTGATGCAAGAAGATAATCATGGAAAAAATCAACCAACTGCATTCACTAGCAGACAAATAAAAGGTGCAGAGAAAAATTATTGCACTACAGACCTAGAGGCACTTTTTTTCTTTTTATGTGTCCAACTCTGGGTATAGGCTTCACAGCCTGTTACCAAGGCCCAGTAGTCCTCCTACATACCATACACCTCTACATGTCACCACTTCGGCGCTAACACCCACCGTCCATGCTGAATACATGCTAGGGCTGTCTCGTACAGGACTGGTGTATTGGTATTAACAGGGGTATTTTTACGACATGTCGGCAGGTCTTCTAGTAGATAAGTAAAGTCTGCTTTTAACTAAATTCAAGTCCCTAAACTGTTCCCTGCCCCAGCAGGGATTTGAACCTGGGTCCGGTGGGACTGCAGGCCACCTCTCTACCGACTGAGCCACCGCCTGGGAAGGGATGGTGTGAGTGCACGTGTACCCTCATCAGACTGAGTCGTTTTGTTTAGTTGTTTGATCGTTCTAACTCCCTTCAATTTTTCTACCATTGTTGGGTGACAGTTCTGGTGAAAATTCCTCTATAAATTCGTCATCGTATTGTATCCCATTCATGTGTGGGAATAATACTATATTCTCTTTCCTCATAGTTCTCAAACCCAATAACAAGTTAGCTCTTATTGCTAAGTTCTCTACTATATAGGAATTAGCAGGATTAGTCTAGTAGTCTCTTTAAAACTGATGTCTAACTGTATCATGCCCTTTACGGTTAGTTGTTTGCCAGCTAGAGCATATAAGTCTAAAGCCCATTCCTCCACGAAGGTTACATTCTTATTTTTTAAAATTCTGTCTAATTCCTCTTGTGTTATTAAATTCACTGGAAAGCCTGAATCCAAGAATAATGAAATGTTTTGATCTTCACGGGAAGCGGGCACCGAGATACACTCGTTTCCGAGTGTGCTTCCTATATGTACTCTAGACTTGGTTTTCTTTAGGTATGGTGTTTTTTTGTCATGACATTCCCTTCCCCTGACTTAAAAACAGATTCTAACCTTTCAACTGTTTTGCAATACGACATCCAGTGTCCTGTGTTTTTATGCCATCTGCAGCGTGGTTGCATCCATTTTTCTTTATCTATATCTTCCCCAAGCTTAATGTAACACTCAGATTTCGTTTGACCAGGATTCGCACAATAATAACATAGAGTAGACTTATCTCCTGAATGTGACCAACAAGATGATTTTCCGTATTATGGTTTTTCTGCGGCACGATTTCTGCTTCGACTACGTGCATATTTTTGAGGCTGCCTGTGGCCTTGTGTTTGCGATCACTGCCTCAGTGTCAGCTGTTGTTTGGTTTGTCTTTTTGGGGGGCACGATCGTTTTTGTTCTGTGCTTGAGCTATAGATGTATTCATGGCTGCCACAGTGTCTGTAATTGTCATTCTGGTTGTATTTGGCTGTGTTATTTCATTCACCCCTGCTTCATCTCTACCTTGTTCATAATATCTAACAAACACATTCCTGGGGTATGAGCTACTGTTTTTGCTTATTTTAATACCCTATCAGATAATTTACACAGTGCAGCTACATATCCAAGGATGTCTACGACATGCATTGGTGACATCTTCACATCAGATGTTACCCAATTCGAGTTCTCTATAGTGCCTAATAGTGTTCTCTTAACCATATCTGCTGTTGTTTCACCTAAGATAGGGTTTGTGGTTCGTTGTCTCATAAGATCTATGATCTTATGCAATTCTGGAATAATTATACCTGGCATAAAATTAATACCTCCAGAAAATTTCTCTGGGAATTCCGTCTTAAACTCATCATATGTCTGAGCATGTAAGAGCCTATTAGATCTAAGCAGATCACCAGCTGGGCATCCTTCTTGGTTAATCCATGATGAAAAAACGGCTATTTTTTTATTGTTTTTTAACAAAGAGTTGCTCACACTGATTAATAAGGGACATCACGTCGATGGAGTTCTTTCTGTGCCTGAGAATTTTGTGAGATTTTTATCCTCATGGTACACAAACACCTGCTCTGGAGAAGTTGGAGCTGTGGTGTTAGATCCGCTAGCCATGGTGTTTGTCTGGTCAGATTCACTTGAAGTCCCTTGTTTTGGGAATGAATTGTTGAGTATGTGTTTCCTGACCTCTGTACCCTATTGAGTAAGTTTTCATAGGTGTGTCTGCCAGATCTATAATCTTCACTTTCTACATCAGAGAAAACTGTCCAAGAGGCATCATTAACCTCAGTTCCTCTCAGAGATGTGTTTGTTTCTTGATCTTTTGTTCGTGGAGAACTATGTGTGTTTGTTATGTTTTCCTGTTGTTCTACTAACTGCGAATCGTCAATGAGTAATTCAAATGGTGTCTCCTCCGGCAATAAAATTGATGGTGTTGCATAAATCCCGTAATAGCACTAATCACCAATTAAGAGACACATTTAGCTAAGGAGTGATGTCATGAAACAATTTATGTATGTGTTAACAGTACAGATAACAACAACGAATAGGAATAAATGAATGATAAATAGAGATAGATAGATAGATAGATAGAGATAGCTAGCTAGATAGATAAATAGACAGATAGATAGATAGATAGATAGATAGGTATATAGATAGATAGATAGATAGATATACTGTATAATTGTTACTGTTCGTACTAGTAAGTAGTAATGGACTTACTATAGATAATTGTAGATGGAGTATGTACGTCAGTTTGTATATAGATCCAGTGGTACTTGTTACTAGAAATAGTAAAATACGGTAAGACAAAATAAAGAATTAAATGGCGTGTGAAAGGCTATCTCAGGTCGTAAAGTCACTCACTGCCTGTTTGTTTGTTTGTTTGTTTTTTATCTACCCTTAACTCCTCAATAACTCTATCTTGTTACAATTGTTTGATTTTGTGTGTGTGTGTGTGTGTGTGTGTGTCCGACTCTGGGCAAAGGCTTCAGAGCCTATTGCTCGGGGGCACTGACCTATCCCAAGGTCCAGTAGTCCTCCTACACCTCCACATGTCACCACTTCGGCGCTAACACCCACCATCCATATTGAATACATGCTAGGGCTGTCTCATACAGGACTGGTGTATTGGTATTAGCGGGGGTATTTTTACGACATGTCGGCGGGTCATCTGGTAGATCAGGAAAGTCTGCTTTTTAGGAAATTCAAATCCTCACACTGTTCCCTGCCCCAGCCGGGATTCGATCCTGGGTCCATTAGGACCGCAGGCCGCCTCTCTACCGATTCAGCCACGACAAATTGTACTGAATACTTTGTATAGTGTTTGTTTATCACTCTTGTATTAGCAATACATCCCTATTGGAGAGTGGTGATATTAATTTGTGAAGTTATAAAAAAAAAAAATAGGACTATGTTTAAGCTCTGTGGACAATATAAGTAAAAGTATATACTGTACACCCACTAGTAAGTGTGGAATGATGTCACCCTCGGAGACTGATCACCGTGGTGATGGATCAACGATGAGTAATGGTGAGTGAGGTGAGTGGTGGGTCTGGGCTGGTTCTGGTTGTGATGCTGCGTTGTGTCTTCCGTCACCACTGAATCAGCACCGTTTCCCTCCCTGCTGTGTAGGTTGCTTTGCTGGATGAATGTTGCTTGTAGATATGGCTTGTTTTGTGGCAATCGTAGATACTTGTATTTTACCATGAATTGTAGAACAAAAGCTCGTAGCTGAATAGAATTGTCGTAGTTAAATGTCGATAAAATCCTGAGACTGTGTTCTGGTTCATTGGTTCGCTGATTGCTCCCACTGTCGATGTGTAGTCATAGACAGACAGAGATTGTGAGGTTGGCTATAACTGCAGATCGTCAAACCACTGCCGGTATGAAGTTGTGATGCGTCGTACGGCTCGAACATGTAGTGATTCTTGTTTTCTGTCTTGATAATGTAGACTCAACTGTAGACTTGTAGACGTGGTTCTTTCACTTGCTGCCACCAAATATAAATAGTTTCGCCAAGCTTTTGCAAAAGTGTGTTGAATTATAGGAGTTTTAACCCCTTATCCGCGGGGCGTCACTTTCGCGACGCTTGGGAGCAAGGGATCATACTGCGGGCCATCGCTTTTGTGATTCTGTGTTATTTTGAATTCACCCGGGCTTCCAAGTGGTGGCTTGTATCATCTATCAGTACTGCCAATGTCCAACACTAGTCAGCACTCCTAATCTCATCTGTACTTCCATCCATTGTTGACAATTTAGCCATTTCTCCCCGTTCTTGACTCCCCTTCCTACCCCCCCTCCATTACCCTATCCTCTCGCCTGCCCAGCCGTGCTACGCTGAGTAAATCTTCCCTGGAATTTTTCACTGATTTCATCCATTGAAATAAGCCCTATGCCCTATTCTTATACCAAATAATATATACAAGAAAGAAATAAGGTAAGTGAGAGTGCCATACACCTGGAATTGGCTAATTATCACCTGACAACACCTCACGTGCACTCGTTCGCTAATTTTCGTTGTTTATTTCCCCTTGAAATATGCCGTATAATCTATTTTCGTAATAAATATACATATAAGGAGGGAAGGGAGAAGCCTAAGTGATATTTACATTCACCTGGAACTACCTACTTTATAATGTATTGTCTAGATTTCCTGCCAATCATTTCACTGCTATATATTAGCTGCTGTCAAGAGGCTAACGTTGGCAGTAATTATTTCCCTAGGTAGGCCACCACCCCGGCCCACCCTTATCAGTTCACTCTCATCATCCAATGTGGAGGTACGTCTGTTTGCTCTTGCTGACTTCAGGGACTTTTCACCCCCATGCAAAGGGTCCTGTGACCTTTACCCCCTACTAAACCTCGTGTGGAAAGAGGTAAAGGGCTGACAATTGATAAAAGAGTGACTATGATCTTTCTATTGAGTAAAACAGTGCAAGTGGAATTGTAAATAATGTGTAAATAATGTGTAAACAGCAAGTGAAAGTAATGAATGTAAACATACGTGAACAGTGGAAAATAGCTTTATAAGTTACTTCAAGTGACAGTGCATAACACAGTGTAAATAAAATAGAAATGTAAATAACGTAAATAAAATAGAGAACGTAAATAGAAATGTAAATGAGTAGTATTATAAGAATACGAGTATATACCCTAGGAGTAATGAAAGTGAAAGTTTCACTCTAGCATGTCTGAATACTATGAGTTATAAGAGTGAAGGTGAAAGTGACATTCACTCTCAATGGAAACTTATGTATACAGACGAGAAATATGAGTGTTAATGCTACGCATATTACTGAAAGAAATTGAATCCCTACTGTGACAATAAACTACTATTACTGAAGGAAACTTATGGATAAAGACTGTAGATATATATGAGTGTTATATAGTAATAGAAATATAAAGTGTGAGGGGTTGATGAATAATAAATGACAGAATCCTACCAACAGCGAAGGCTCAACCATCCCAGCGCAAAGCTGGAAGGTCATACGCATATTCGTAATTTTAATATCATTGCTTTCAAAGTGGTTATTATTTGGAGTATGTCCGATCCCAAACTTCATGGCCTATATCTCGGGGGCATAGCCTATCATAGAGTAGTGTTTATAGTGTTAATATCTGGCTCTGGTAATCATATTACGGGTTGTCAGGAAGTGTAAAGTGGAGACTTCGTTACCCAACTTCAGAGGTCTCCACAAGTCCTACGGTAATAGACGAAGGCTCAACAAACATCCCAGGAGAAAGCTGAAGGTATGTGCCATAAGCATATTTAATTTTAATATCTATCTATCTATCTATCTATTGCCAGACGCCTCAATCCCGTTTGGGGTGGCCACAAACAAATCGCCTCCAAGTCGCCCTGTCCCCCGCCATTTCACTGCCCTGCTCTCAACTCACACCCCCCTCTCTCATATACCTCTCCACCCCATCCCTCCATCTCATCCTCGGCCTCCCCCTCCCTCTTCCCCCCTCCACCTCACTCACATACACTCTCTTCGTCAGTCTTTCACCCTCCATCCTCTCCACATGGCCAAACCACATCAGTGTGTTCCTCATAACGCTTCCTATCACATCCACATCCACACCACAACGCTCCTTTATATCCTCATTCGTCAGCCTGTCTCTCCACGTGACTCCACAGGCTCCTCTTAAATAACTCATTTCCACTGCTCTCACTCTTGACTTGTGTCCTTCCAACAATGTCCAAGCTAGGACTAATAACTGATTTTTGGCAAATATTTTTTGAGAATCTGTCGGAGCCCGAAAAACCCCGCTGGAGACGCAAAACATTGGGAAACATGCTCGCGGTGTAAGGGTTAAAAAAGGAGAGAATGTTTGTTGTATTTGTCGTAGATGACAGGAAAAAGATAAAGAAGAGTCTGGGGTTTGATTGCAGTTTATTTCTTCAATATGAGTATCTCGCATGAGCAGTACTGAGGTCAATTTTTTCTTCAAAGGGAGTATCTCAGAAGAGCAGTACTGAGGTGAGAGTGGTTTTATTCTTGTTAACCCCGCACACTTCTTCCTACCTCTCCTCACCAAGCCTATATTCTCTCCTAATCCCTTGTGCTCTGTCTCCCCCATTTCCCCTGTATATGACTGGTTGTATCACGCGTGAGGGCACGTGGGAAGGAACCTTCCGAGACTGTGGAAAGTTCCCATCTGGTGTCACACTTTGCTGAGTGGGAAATTCCTAACTAGAGAATGTGCAAACATTATTTCCTTCAGCCCTCTCGCTTAGGCAAAACTTTCTTCTAAGCTCTATATTACATATATTAGTTACTAGTAAGTATATAGTGTGTTATGACATTTTTGTGATCCTGACACAAGCCGCCATTTCCAGCTCAGGCAGGCTGTTTACAAAAAGCTGATGATTGAGTATAAGATTAATTAGAGGATCATTGAAAACACCTGCCTTTACTTTGGCCTCAAATACAGTGCCTTGGAACTTCATTAGCAAGTAGTGGAAGTCAGCACCATCTTGATCAAGGAGGCAAGAATGCCTTTTAAGGGTCAACAAAAGGTTTATGAAGACAGTTGAACCTTCCAGTCATATCTTTAGGTCACACTGACCATTCCTTTTGTGTGTAATGCTTACCATCTGCTCGGCTGTCCCATAAACAAAGAAAACACATCTGCTTTGTTATCCTTGCTGAAGTCCTAGAAGCATGCAGATCACCTTCAGGTTCCCACAGATGTTCCACTGATGTGTTTTGTAGTCAATAGCAGTCAACAAAGTACTCATAATTTCATAACTTTCTCTCATTCCATGGGCTTGCGCAATTGGAACAGAAGGATGCTCACTTCCATTATGGAGAAAGATGGCCTTCAGTGAATTCTTCCTAGAATCAATGAACAACTGCCATTCTCCTGTTTGATAAGGACGAGACTCATATAGGTGTTGCATTAACGATATAACATCATAACAATATCAAAGCATGTCATCCATCTTGAAGTACATTGAGAGCTCTTCATGTCTGTAACGGAAGGTGGTGGAACGAAGTCCATCTTGTAGCAGGCTCCATTGCTTGAGTCAAGATCCAGAGAGTTCACTTTCTCCTAGTGCAGATTGAGGCCTCTCATGAGGTCACGCAGCTTCACCTGACTGAGGAAGTGCGGCTCCTTGGTCTCTACATCTTCTTGAAACTTGGCATCCATGGAACTATCCTACTTATTATATCCTGATTCACTTGTGGTACTTAATGGAAGATTTGGAACTGGAAGCCCAGGGCCGTGGGGTACTGGTCTAAGAACAGAAAGTACGTTAGGATACTTGATCGTGGACTGGGTTTTCACTGAATGCTCTTTGGTGTTAGTGAGACAAAAGTTGCAGTCAGTACAATGATCCTCTGGTTTGCACCAAACCATTGGCATGGCGAAAGGCACACCTGATGGCCATTTACCACACATCCATTCATTCATGTGGTTTACACAGGGCTTGCATGATATATGGGGTGCCCACTTCTTGTCTTGATCACCAACAGGACATTTGAGGTAATGTTTGTAATTGGCTTTAACATTTCCTGTAGTCGGTTTCTTCAGGCTTTCAGATTTAAAGAGCCCACAGATGTGGCATAAAGTGACTGATACATTCATACAGTTACGGCGCTCCATTGCGTCCGAACACAGACCAAGGCACTTCCTAGCAGTAAAGAGAATCTGAAATAGAATAATGGCAAATATAAAATTATCTATGTAATACAATGGTGTCCCCCCAAAAAAAGAAAAAGATCTGCTTGATCGTGGGAAAAATTTACCCGACTTTTGGCTGTGGCTGATTCATTTTGATGGCTGATTCATTTTAAGTTGTTAAATATTTTATGATTCAGGTATATAACTGAAACTGATATAGCCACCACAAGAAGTAGCTGAAGTGCGCCTTTATATGGTGTATCTATCTCTGTAATAGGAGTCGGGTTGGATTTTCCCACGTAAAAGCAGATTTTCCCATGATATATTGGTTTTCGAAAATTGGACGAGCTAGCAATAATTAGATATCATATTCGAAATTGACAGGTTCATGTTACTTAGAAACACTTCATGATATACTAGAACCATAACAGTTTTTAAAATTAGTCGACCAGTGTTACCAAGATATAGGAAGACTCGTATGGGCTTTCGTTTGGCACCATGACCTTTGATCTTGAGTGACCTTGCAAGGTCAAATGCAAGATCATGGATTTTCAGAGTGTGTAACTTGAAAACATTTGCGCCATTATCTTAGACTTTAATTATTTACTGACACTAAAGTGCAGTAACCAATTCCATATTTAACAACAATAAAATAACAGCTGTTGGGCTAAGTTTGTTGTGCCTGGCACCATTTGTTTACTATTTTTTGAACGTCCACCGTGCAGTGGTATTCAGATGAGAGGGAGTCATAGAATGCATAGAAAGTTAAGTGGCAAATTATGGGACACCATCTCCTATCACCACCATCTTGATACTCAGAAAGTTGCAGTTGTCAGACAAAATGGTGTGACATAATAACCTTATAGCCTGTACTAATCCAGATACAATGCTGCCGAGAAATACATGTCTTCTGTTTTCAGCTGGAAGTGACAGAGAAGTAGCCGTGCCTTGCCACTTTGTTTACTGGTTGTCTTTCTTGCGTCGTCCGGCACCAGGTAAGCAAGAGCGGTGCAAGCTTAAATTCCCCGGAACTTCCGTACCATCTATCGATATCCTAATTCATGATGGACAAAACTATCTAATTATCATACTACTTCTGTCCCCATCTCCTACACACACACACACACACACACACACACACACACACACACACACACACACACACTGAATTCTAACAGAAATCCCCTTCCCAACTCTAACATATTTTCTGATGTAACTCCCATCTCATTAACTTGTACCCCGCTAGCATCGTAGATCTACGTCCCCTTCTAAAACGCCAGGACGTAGATCTATGTCCTGCAGCACTGAGAAGTCACTGCAAGCAACCGAAGTAAAATGGAAGATAAAAACATATCTTGCTAACTTGATACATTTCTCCGCTATCCTTACAACACTGATTTAAAAGTGAGGGAGGCAAATAACAGTCATCACAGGCTCTCAGCCGCTCTGCTCTCTCAGTAACCTCAAAGATTTCAGAGGTTGAGTGGCTCCAACCTGACTCAATTCAGCCAACTTTCTGGTTTTGGTGATAACTTTTATTAGTGTCAGGGATCTTACATTGATGTATTAAGCTCATTTAGCCAGGAAAAAAATCCAAAATCGTCCGGCATTAAGAGTTTTTTTTCTTTCTTTCTTTTGCCAAGCGTGGTACGGGTAATGGTCCACTCGTTCCGGCCTATCCTATCACCCACACATCTTTTGTTCCTCTATTATACATTCAGTACATTAAAAAACAGTGAAGCAATTTGTTTAAGATTTTCACAAGGCATCAGAGCCCAGTTAACCATTCACCATGATCAAATAATTTATATTGCTAATGGTAAAAATATAAAAAATACCGGTACTATGTATCAAGAAGTTGCCATATCCCCTAATGGTCTGGACACTTCTAGAATTCTATACCAGCCGAAGCTCCCCCTCCCCCTTTTTTTTAAGTCAAGAGGAATAATAGAATCCTTAGTGCAATAATACTGGTAAAACAAACCCTTTCATGGTCGGGGCAACATTACTTTTCCATTCCACCTAGCATCATGTGATATTAAGGTGAGAGTGAGTTATTGGTTCGTGAGTGTGTTAATGTATCTGAGGTTGCCTGACCTGACGAGCGGATACAATTGCACCTGAATTACGTTAAATGGACATGAACTGACCTGCCAGGAAACTTTACCCAAGGTGGCATTCAAGGCATCGTAATTCCTATTCCTTGGAGAAATATATTGTGTATTGCAACAAAACCTTTTTATGCCATTTATATGGTTCTAATATCGACATAGTTGGAGGCAGTAACATATCTGACAGTACTGAGTTGTAATGTGCAGAAGAAATCGCTAAATAAAGGGGTGGAGCTACGATTTCACCAGAGCCACTTACTAGACGTCACTGAATTCGATTTTGGGCTTAAGGACGTGAATGGGCGTAACTGCCCCTGGATGAAACTACTGGTAACTGAATGACTCTAGGCCGACCTTAGCTCCCCTGACTGATCCTTCAAGAATATGAGGGACCTAAATCACTAATGACCTTGAATGCAAATAACTTGACCTGTATGATGGTATTTGAGTCTGCATAACCGTGACCTAACTAAGATGAACCTGCATTGATTTGAATGAGCCAAACTGGATGTCAAGTTCTTGAATGAAATGTATTTGATTCTCGAAGAACCTAACCGCTGCTAAGTGGCTCAGCTATAAACACGCTTACCCTATATCTATCCAAGCCTCTAATATAAAGGTTAGCCGGTATGCTCAGTTCTTCCTGAACGCCTATAGCTTACTTTGGAGATATCTTTCTCTATCAGTCTTTTCCTCGGCTTACGGCCTCCAGTCTTTCAAGTGCAATTTTGCGAAATATTTCGGTATGAATAAATCCTGATTTTGTCACCCTTATTTTTTAATTTTCACGGCAAACACCAACTTCTTGTAGGCTGCCATCCTTTCACTTATTTCTTTTGCATAACAAAATACATTGAAATAGTAGCATATTTTCTGTGCTAGGATGAAAACAATTTACGAGTATAAAAGAAGAAGGAAAAAAGATTTAATGAAATTGGACTGGAACCCAAATCTGAACAAAGTTGATAGATTTAACACAATACCCAAGGTGGTAGGAGGTGGCGACCATCATCCACCCATTCAATGTCGAGCTACCTACTTCTTCCAACACCATTATCATTTTTTTTTTCTGTATCAACACTTCTCCCCCTACTTCTCCCATCCTTGCTCTTATTTTTTTTTAAATCATCTTTCCACTTCAGGTAGCTCTACACTGAGTGACAAGCCTAATGGTTTCCTGTAACCATACGAGCTAATAACCTAATGTGGTGGTCCTGTCAGCTGGGTGGTGAGACGCACATATAACATTCATCGGGAAACTCTTACCTGTCTTTCTGTGGCAGGGTGCTGTCTACTACAACGGACCATCGGTTCACTGCAAAGAAGAGCCCTGACGTGAAAGTTTGCTTACCTGAGGCTGATAGGTCTGCTCGGCCAGAGAGACCAAGGTTACTCAATTCACCTAAAACGGTAATCCCCTGCCAGGCGAATAAAAAAAAAGAAAAAGAAAATGATCTTTGTTAACATGTGTGTGTGTGTTTGTGTGTGTGTGTGTGTGTGTGTGAAAGAGAGAGAGAGAGAGAGAGAGAGAGAGAGAGAGAGAGACAGACAGACAGACAGACAGACAGACAGAGACAGAGAGAGAGAGAGAGAGACAGACAGAGAGACAGAGAGAGAGACAGAGACAGAGACAGAGAGAGAGACCTTGGGATCCAATCTGTATTGATGGGGGACTGGCATACCCTGTAAATCCGGTGGGCCATACCAGCATGGGAAGATCCCCTCAGACTCAACAAAATTACATGGTTATCCATGCTGGAGTGGCCATCAGTGAGGGGTCAGACTAAATATTCCCAGGCACAATGCATTGTGGATTGCCCTTCGATGGGTTAAAGCTACAGGAGCAAAGCTCGAATGAAAAATCTGTGGGTGGAGCTCCATGGAAGATGGGGTTCAACAAACAGAGCTTCCAGCAGATTCTTGCAACGCTGATCAGTAGATGGCCATCATGAATCATCATGCCACTGTCCCCGGCTGAACAGATCCAGACATGATGTGGTAAGGATTGTGCACCCTCGCCATCACACGAGATCCATTCATAGTACAAGACCACTGCTATACTTACCTCTCATTTTATCCTTTCACCAAATTAAATGACCTGAGGTGACAAGATAGGTTTATTGTGACAGGTCATAGATGTGGCTGGAAGTTTCTAGCTTGAGTCCTGCATATACGCAGCACTGCCACAGTGGTCACTGGCATGATGGCATCGGAACAGGCCATGCCTTCACCAGCATCCAGCATGACTAAGCAGCCGGAAATGAATTCCCAAGTGGTTACCCCTGAGAGGATGAGGTTTACTAAAGGTAGCCTAAATATTTGCTGCTCCACCCCACCTGGGCAGATAACCGCATGTCATAACATTCTACATTGCATTTGAACAAAAAAAAAAAATCCCCATTACCCATGCTACATGGAATATATAAACCTGGCTTGATACTGACAAAGACACACAACCATGCTGTAAGACTGCCCTTTTTGCCAATGAACTGAAAACATAAACTGACATTGCTGCCTTGTCTGCCACTTGCCTCTCAGTAAAGAGCAACCAAACAGAAGCAGGAGAAGGGCATACCTATTTCTGGAGGGGATGCCCAGACAATATAAGAAAAAAACATGATATTGTCTTTGCAGTTCAACGCAATCTACAGTACTTGAGAAGATCCAAAAATCACCTGTGGGTATATCAAAGAGGCTGATGTCCTGCTGCATACCACTCTTTAAAGGCCAATATGCATCATTCATCACTGTCTATACCCCAGTGATTGACTCTGAGGTCACTGTCAAAGATCCCTTTTATGACCCTGGATGCTTCCATTTACCCAATCCCACATAATGACGAACTCATCCTGCTTGGAGATTTTAATGCCAGAGTCGGAAAAACAATCACCTCTGGCATGGTATTAAAGGCTGGAATGGCATTAGTAACATGAGCAATAATGACCTTAGACTGAATTCTTTATGCTCGGAACACAGTCTGGTCATCACCAACACTATTTTTCAACTTAAGAATAAGCACAAGGACACATAGATCCACCCACGATCAAGACATTGGCACCTATATGACTATCTCATTGTACGGCAGCGAGATCAAAGAGAAGTTTTTATCAGCTCAGCAATGAGAGGTGCTGAATACTCAGTAGATCATAACCCCATACCCACAAAATTGTAGAAGTAGACTGTAGCACCAGTCGAGCAGGGCAGTACTCCCAAGGTGGATGGAAAACTGATGACAGGGAGAGCTGGAGCTCCTGTTTCATCAGCCCTCGGAACTAGTTTCTGACCATCCCCCTTTGCTGAACTTTTTCAGTGTTTCAGTAACACAAAGAGTAGGCCAGCATGCTCTCCAATACAAGTTTGTTTACCTGTCAACATTAATCTACATGCACAGTACACATTACAGTACCTTTTCAAAATTTAAAAAAAAAATGGCACACTATAACCATGCCTCTGAGTCCCCAAGGAGGGGAAGGGGCCATAAATGCCCTCACCATCCGCCCCTCTCCTGTTGGTGACTTGACGTGCCTGGAACCACTGTCTGATTCACTTCTTCATTTCTGCAACATTTGCGGTCTTTCCTCCGACTTTCTGTTGAACACCACCTCTCCTCCTCTAAACCTCACCTTCTCTTCTTAACCAAGACTCAGCTGTCTGAGGCAACTGACAGGAAACACTTTTCTGTATCCTCCTACTCTCTCTATACCACTTCAATGCCAAAAGTGGCTGTTGTGTATATGCACGCAACTACCTATTTTGCTCTCATGTTCCTGAACTTGATTCTTCTGAACTCTATACTCTTTGGCTTTGGCTCTCCTGACTAAATATACCTGCGCTGTTTACTTATCTCATAATTCTGCTGACTATCAAAAATTCTTCGACTATCTTACTTCTGCGATGGAACACATTCTATCCATTGCTCTTTTCTCCGAAATCTCCATTCTAGGAGATTTCAATGTTCACCACCACCTTGGGCTCTCCTCTCCTTTCACTGATCCACCTGGTGAACAAAATTACATCTTTTCTATCCTCAATGACCTAGAGCAGCTTGTACAGCACCCGACCCATATCCCTGACTGCCTTGGAGAGAGTTCCAACATACTTGACCTCTTCTTTACAACTGATCCTTCTGCATACACTGTTAATCTTTTCTCTCCTCTGGGCTCCTCTGATCATAACCTTATTACCTTATCCTGTCCTATCTCTCCGGTATGACCTGTGCACCCTCCAAAGAAACATCCACTGTGGCACATTGGAGCTGCAGATTGGGAGGCCCTCAGGCAATACTTCCTTGATTGTCGCTGGAATGATTATTGCTTCCATGACCTTGAGCCATCTGAGTGTGCCATTAATGATGTTATTCTCTCGGACGTGGAAGCATACATTCCTTTGACTCATGCAAGAAAGCCTTGGTATAATTACGCTTGTTATAATGAGGCCACAACAAGGAGAGGGTCTAAAAAAGGTACTGGAGCCAACTCACCCCTGATTCACATCTTTTTTATGTTTCTCCCCGGAATCGTCCTAAGTCTGTTCTTCGCTCTGCTAAAATTAATTTCATCTGTACTAAATGCCCTCAACTCTCCAAATAAAATTCTTCCCTCCTTCTGGCTCCTTGCCATAAACCTTTCTAACAACTTTACCTCATCATCCTTCCCTCCTCTTTTCTACTCTGATGGCTCTGTAGCTATTTCTTCTACTGATAAAGTAGATCTCTTCTTGCTCAGACTTTCTCCTCCAATTCCACCTTAGACGATTACGGTGCTCTTCCTCCATCACATCCCCCCTCAGACTTCCTCATGGCTGACATTAATATTTCTTCAGCTGATGTATTATCTGCCATCACAGGCCTCAGTACTAACAAGGCATGTGGGCCAGATGGAGTCCCTCCTGTTGTCCTCAAGAACTGTGCTTCTTTGTTTATACCCTGCCTAGGAAAACTCTTTCGCGTTCCTTCTTGCTGGAAGTTTGCTCTCACTCATCTAGTCCCAAAGAAGGGTGACCATTCACCAACCCTCTAACTATCGTCCAATTGCTTTAACATCCTGTATCTCAAAAGTCTCCTAGTCTATTCTTAACAGAAAAAATTTAAAGCATCTTTCCTATCACAACATTCATTCTAATCGTCAGTATGGGTTCCGTCATGCACGCTTCACAGGCGATCTTCTCACCTACCTTTCAGACTCCTGGTCATCCTCCTTTCGGGACTTTGGCGAAAGCTTTGTCATTGCACTTGACATCTCAAAGGCTGTTGATCGAGTCTGGCATAAATCTTTAATTTCCAAACTGCCCTCTTACGGTTTCTATCCTTCTATCTGTGCCTTCATCTGTAGCTTCCTTTCTGGTCGTTCTATAGCTGCTGTTGTAGACGGCCATCGTTCTTCTCCTAGATCTATCAACAGTGGTGTTCTTCAGGGCTCTGTCCTATCACTATCTCTCTTCCTTTCATTTATCAATTATTTTCAACACTGTACATCTAACCCTATCCACTCGTATGCTAATGATTCTACCCTTCACCTTTCCATTCAATTTCCGCAACGACTATGTCAGCGGTTACTTCAACAAACAAGGGATGAGGCTATGACACACCTAATGTCTGACTTGGCTTGTATCACTGACTGGGGTAAGAATAATCTTGTTGTTTTTAATGCATTAAAGACTCAGTTTTTACACCCATCAACCAGACAAAATCTTCCACAGGAGTACTCACTAATGTTTATTAATATTCAGTTCAATCTTGCATCATCCTTGAACATGCTTGGGGATTCATTCACTCGGGACTTATCTTGGAAAGATCATATTGCATCTCTTGTAAAATCTGCTTCCAAGAGATTGGGTGTGCTAAGCCGACTCAGTACCTTCTTTACCCCTGCATAGTTGTTGACTTTATACACCGGTTTTATTCGCCCCTGCACAGAGTACAACTCTCATGTGTGGGTAGGCTCCCCACATACAGCTCCTGTCAATAGGGTGGAGTCAAAGGCTTTTCGTCTCATTAACTCTCCTCCTCTTACTGGCTCACTTCAACCTCTGTCTCTTCGTCACACTGTTGCCTCCTTATCTTTTTTCTGTCGCTACTTCAATGGTCACTACTTCTCTGAACTGTCTGCTTGCATCCCTCCACCTCTACGACGAGTGCGGTGCACCCGTCTAGCAACAAACTCTCATCCCTTTTCTGTCCAACTCTCTAATGCAAGAGTTAACTGTTACTCCCAGTCCTTCATTTATGCAACAGGTCAGCTCTGGAGCTGTTTCCCACTGTCTGTATTTCCTACTTCCTATGATCTCCAGTCTTTCAAACGCAGTGTGTCCAGGCATCTCGAAATGATCGGATCTTGAATTTGGCTCTCTTTTGTATTTTTTTTTCCTTGGAAAAAACTGTTTTGCTGGCTTACCCTTTGGTTCCTTCTTCCTCGCATTAAAAAACAAAAATAAATAAATAAATAAATTGGAACTAGTCATATTCCCACAAATGAGCTGTAGACCATTCTCCAAGAAACCAAATTGTACTGTTTTAAAGGATGCAACAATCTGTGACAACATCAACGGCATTGTTACTGACAAGCTCTATCAATGCCCACCGCTTGACCCAGATAACAGTGCAACAAATCTAGGCACTGAGTGGATAAACACTAAGACTACTTCAAAGCAATGCAGAAGAAATCCTAGGATTCTCTTTTTCTCCCCATTAAAGACTGGTTTTATGAAAATGCTGAGGGCATACATCACCTCTTGCAAGGAAAAAATAGAGCACATAAAAACCGGTTTGCTGATCTCAGTTAATTAACCTTAAAAACTGAAATCCAGAATCCTGGAAGTGAAATCCAGAGAAAGTTGCTGACATGGAGAACAAATGGTAGACTTAGCAAGCAAAGGACTTGGAGAGATTGTCTGATATTAATGACCAACATGGGTTCTATAAATTAAAAAAAGAAAAAAATTATGGACCAACCAAAATAGCCTTTATTCGATCAGCCAAAGGAGAGCTCCTAGTTGACAAGCAAGCAATCCTAGATAGATGGACGAATGATTTCAAAACCCTACTGAATCAAAGAAACCCCATGAAGAACAATACCCTTGATGACATCCCAAATGCTACTCAAGCGGGAGATCTAGATGACACACCTACACTTGCAGAAACTATTCAGGCCATCCAGTCTCTGAAAAATAACAAAAGTCGTGTCCCTGATAGCATATATACTATTTGAACTAATGAAAGAGGGTGGACAGTTACTCCACCAGTGCCTCCATGATATCATACTGACTATCTAAAACAAAGAACGGATTCCATCTGAATGGCTTACCCCTGGTGTTGTAACCATCTGTATGAAGAAAGGGGGCAGCTCAAACTGTGGCAGTAGCAGAGATATCTCCCTCCTTGCGAATACTAGCAAAGTACTACCCAAGATAATGTTATCCAGACTGATAAAACGTCAGACTGAGTCAGCACTTCCTGAAACACAATGTGGATTTTGGAAGGAATAAAGCACCTGTGATGCGGTTCTTGTTGCCTGACAGATACAAGAGAAATGTCACGAGCAGAACCATGACTTATACATTGCATTAACAGCATTTGACGCTGTCAACAGAACTTTTAAAGAATGCTCTTTCAAAATTTGTAGTTCCCCCTTTGGGGGAAACTACCTGAAAAGCCAGCATGACAACATGAATGCTCGTGTGTCCGTAGGTGGGAGCAAACCCGAAATCTTCAATGTGGACGTGGGAGTACAGCAAGGACGTGTCCTGGCTCCAGTCATTATCAACATCTATCTCAGTGCAGTCACCTTGTTAAATCAGGAAAATAAATAAATAAATAAATAAATAAATAGATAACCCTGATGATGGGAAAAACATCCAGGTCCGTCTAGACGGCAATTTATTTCATCCTAGACTTTCAAAAGTGGTAGGTGGTGGCGACCACCATCCACGCACTTGATGTAGTGCTGCCAAAATCTTCCGTCACCTTTATCAGTCTTTTTTCTGTGTCTGCCCTGTCTCTTCCTATTTCTCCCATCTTTCTTGTCACTTTATATTACTCTTCTTTCCCTTTTAGGTGGCTTTTCATTGAGTGACAAACCAAATAGTTTTCTGCATGCCAGGAAAACATTTACAACGCAGGGTGGCAACCACATTCAACCCATATGTGTTCCCTACACGTCTGCAAGTGGGTTGGAGGAGAGTTAGTGCCCCTCCACGTAAAACAACTAACTCAAAGAGAAACGACCACCTCTTACGGGATTATGGTATCTGGCTATAGATAGAGAGATAAATAGAGGTCTTTAAACACAATAAAAACTGAAATGGCTCATTTCCGAAAGCTAAAATATGCTGATAACTGTGCGGTCCTTGCACATACCTCAGGAACCCGTCAAAAGAGTCGTGCCATCGTCTCCAGCATATATCATGCAATGGGGCTTGGAATTAAGTCAATAAAATAGAAATAATATCTCAGAGATGCAACCCAGCTCAGCCTCTTGTATTTGAGATAAATGGTGAAAAGGTAAAACAGGTGGAGATTTTACCTACCTGGGAACTGTGCTCACAGGCAGAGATAACATTGATGCAGAAGTCCTTGCATAATTCATCCAGGCCTCAGCCTCTTTTGGACGTCTCAGAGACAGAGTCTTTGAAACACCAACTTGAGAATCGAGACGAAGGAATGAGTATATACGGCTGTATGCCTCTCCACTCTCTCATACGATACTGACTCCAGGACTTCCTACCAGTGTCACATTAAGCAACATGAGCTGTTTCACATCTGATGCTTAAAGCACATTCTGGGACTCATATGACCGGATAAAGTCCCCCATTCACAAGTTCTTTGGCAGCATAGAATCTATGCTGGCTAAAATGCAGCTGAAATAGGTCAGACACGTGCTCCATAGGCCGGAGTACCACCTTCCCTGCCATGTTTTGTATGGCCAACTCCCTGCAGCATGTCGCATCCCAGGAGGACAAAATAAAAGATACAAAGATCATAAAATGGCAAAAATGAAGAAATGGAACATCATACCAAAAGTTTTTCAAATCATTGTCTCAAACAGAACATACTGGCGAGCCCTTTGCAATGAAGGAACCATTCGCCTCAGAAAAGAGTAAAGACAAGGGAGGCACAAGGAAAACAGACTTCTTCCAGCAAACCCTAACTTGACATGTCGATTGTGTGGCAAAGTTTACGGAACCAGGATTGGTCTGCACAGTCTCAACACGTTGGCACCAAAGACAATGACAAACACGCCATCCTTGTGCGTATAACGGGCATCGTCTTCTGTAGCAGAAGAACAGCGTTATGTGTGTGTGTGTGTGTGTGTGTGTGTGTGTGTGTGTGTGTGTGTGTGTGGCACGAATCTCTGCTATCATCCAAGATTGTATGGTCAAAGAAGGGACTCCTATAACCCAAGGTGTGGCAATAGGTAACACATACGGAAGCTGGAAAGCCTTGGCTATGGGATGATGAACAAAACGTGAGGATACTGCAGGCTGACTGGAAAGGACATGTTTAACAGAAACCCAGAAGGGGGAGGTCGACGTTGGTTTGGAGTATTTTTGTCTGATTCTCAGAGTTCTGGTGCACCTGCCTGCGTCATCCTTGTAATACCCACCATCAAAGCTTCAAATGTATTTCATGAGAGATAATGGAAGATAATACAGTCCGTGAGAGACTATTTATATACTGCATGACGCTTTAATCCCGTAAGGGATGGCCACAAACAAATCACCTCAATATCGCCCTGTCTCCCGTCATTTAGCTGCCCTCCCCCCAGCTTACACATCCCTCTCTCACATACTTATCCACTCCATCGTTACATCTCATCTGCCCCCCTCCCTCTCTATCTCCCCTCCACTTCACTCACTTACACTCTCCTCGTTATTCTCTCGCCTTCCATCCTCTCCATATGGCCAAACCACCTCAAAGTAATTCTCCTGACACCACCTATCACATCCACATCCACATCACAATGATCAGTCACTTCCTCATTGGGCAATCTGTCTTTCCATGTAACCCAACTTGCTCCTCTCAGATAACTCATTCGCACTGCTCTCACTCTTAACTTGTGTTCTTCCAACAAGGTCCAAGCTTCTCTTCCACATGTTATTGCCGGTATCACAATACCATCATGCAGTGACTTTTTTACTTCCACGGTCACTTCTCTATTTCTTTTCACTGCTTTCAAAGAACCAACAACCTTTCTTCCCTGTTGTACCCTTTCAAGCACTTCATTAAGCAGATTTCGATTCTTACTCATCACACTACCCAAGTTTTCAAATGCACACACATTTTCCATTTCTTCATCATCCATCCTCACTGTACATTCGGTGACATCATTTCACAGGAAGACCATAACTTTACTCTTCCCTACATTAGCCTTTACATTCCGTTTCTTACTCTCCCAAAGTAATTCACCAAGCCTTGCAGTTCCCTTTCGTCTTCACTTAACAATACAGTATCATCTGCAACAACAATACAGGAAGTTTCCAAACGTTGCCCTCTCTCATTACTGCCACTCCAACATCCACTGTCCTACCTTGTATCTCTTTTATAACGCCATCCATATACAGGTTGAACAATCATGGAGACATGACACATCCCTGTTTCAGTCCAACATTCAGACGGAAAAATTCGCTCAGTTCACTATCCACACACACTGCAGCCTTAGCACACTCACACATACTCTTCAAGGCATTCATAAGCTTCCCATTTACTCCATATATTCTTAATGTTTCCCACCTTTCTTGTCTAAACACTCTGCCATATGCTTTCTTCAAATCCATGAATGTAGAACACAACTAATTTTCATTGTCTGAAAACTTTTGGACTAAAGACCTAAGAATGAATATCTGATCTACACAACCCCTTCCCTACCTAAAACCTCTCTATTCTTCCCCATCTAATTCCTTTGTTATTTCTCAAACTCCGTCAATAAGTATCCTACCAAACATTTTTCCTATTACACTAAGAGGACAAATGCCCCTATGATTACCACACACTTCATTTTCCTTTGTACAGGAGAATAATTATACCTGACTTTCAATCCTCCGGAGCTCTACTTTCCTCCCAGGCCAATCTGTGCATTTTCCATATCTATTCTGCTTCTATCTCTCCCCCATGCTTCATCATTTCACCACACACTCCATCAGTTCCTGGGGCTTTCCATATTGTGACTTTCTTTATTGGCCCCATTACTTCCATCCTACTAATCTCTTCTTCCATTCTCACCACCCTCCTTCTCCCAGCCATTCCCCAACCACTTATACTCGCTTAACTTTAGTTCTCCATGTTTAACAGTTCCCTAACCCGCCTGTCCCGACCGATTTTCCACCACTGACTCCCCCCAGTCCCGACCAATTTTAGAAAAAAAAATTTGTTGGCTCAAATCTCCGCTTTTGGTGAGTAACATCGAAAATTCATAGAGAAATCGCTCACCTGAGGTTTAAAATACTCGATACAGGTAGGAGTGCCCCTTACCTTACTGGGTTTTCTATCAGGCTGGCTCCAGAGAAAACGAGTTTTATGAGAGCGTAACTATTCCACACCACTTATAAACGGTATTTATTTATTTGTTTGGTACAAATTTATATGTAGTATGAGAGTATATTGGTTTTCACACAGTAATTTAGGCAATAAAAGCATTGTTTCACTCACCAAACACATCAATATACCTGACATTTTTTTTTGGCGACATTACCCAATCATCACTTCAGACTGTTTCTTCCTCTGATGCTACGTAAACTCTGTCCTCCACATTGTCATCGATCGGGGAATCACACTGGCCTTGAATTTCTCACAGTGGCACGACATGTCTACACTGGGCAGGTCACTTGTTACAGGTGAATTGCCGAGAAAATAGCATGCGGGGGAAGGGGAGGTCATGTGGGGTAAGGCATTGTCCCTGCCTGGCATCTTGTAGAGGAAGGTGTCCCGTGTATACGTACCAATAATCACACACGAAAATTGCAAATTTTGCAAATGAGGGACCTTGCAATAGATGTGCATTTATATACGTCAATGGGACTGACAGTGACAAAATGTGCAGACATATATACATATGTCAACGGGATGCTGGGGGTTAAAGTGTTCTCTCCATCTGCTCACTTTTTCTCCCTTCTCCACTATTATTCTATCGTTTCTCTCTCTCACTCCCCAATCTCTTTCTTTATCACCCAGTATAACTCTCTTTATCTCCTTCCAGAACATTTTCTTACATTCCCCCCAATTTACATTAAAATTCCATCCAAATCTCATTCGCTCTCCTCTTACTCTCTCTTATCTTTTCACTTCTCACTTCCTCTCTATATAAAACTCTCTCTTCTGTCCCTCAACTTCATCCATGCCTCTGCTTCCCAAGCACTCAGTATATGCTTTCTTCATTTGCACCACAGCTTGTCTCACCTCTTCAGCCCACCATGCTGTTCCTTGCATCCTCCTTTACACACCACTTCACATGCTGCACAGATTTCATCTGTGAGTATCTTGCACACACTTTCCACCTCCCCCACCTGCTCCAAATCATATTTGCCCAATCTCTCCTCATTTCTGTTGTATCTTCTGTCTTTTTCCCATTTTATTTGGCAATCTTTTCACCCTCCTTGTTTGGACTACTTCCTCCTGTCCTTCCCTCCGTCTATTCATCCATTGCATTTGTACGTTGATTTTCACCACCACCAAGTGGTTGTCAGAAAGTTCACTCCTCCAACCTCTGTATGATCTTGCATCCATTACGTACCTTCTAATTCTTTCATCCTCACACACATAAGTAAATATTGCCTTCCATTCATTTAGTTCACCACTCACCCTTCACATCACTCGCCACATATACCTGTGGATCATATTATGCCTAAAGAGGGTATTGGCCTTCACCACCCACCTCCCCGTACAAATGTCCATTAAAGCACTGCCATTCTCATCCACTTCTGCAGGCACATTACACTCATCAACTGCTCCATCCACATTCACGTTCTTTACTATTCTTCTCATACCTCCAATTAAAAACACTTTCATTCCTTTCAACCTTTCCACACACGCTTCCACATTTGCATAGAACCATTCTTTCACATAGCTTGCACGATGTTGCGTTGTTCATACACACAGACACACACACACAATCGCCCATGTTTTTATTCTTACTTACAATCTTATCCACACAATCCCTGAACCAACTGGTTCATACTCTTATATTCTCCCTCCATCTCTAGCGCACAGTAATACATACACCTTCTTTTGCCCTCTCATTCTCGTCTACTCCCGCGCATATACTCCATCGATACTCACACTCTATCACACTCTTACCTCTCCATTTATTTTCATTCAAACCACATATGTCAACTTTTGCACCCTCAAGCACCTGGACAATCTCTCTCATTCTTTCACCTTATCATTTGCACCCCATACATTCAACGTTGCAATCCATACCATGTCCTACGTCTGGTCCTGGTTGTCACCTGTTGGTCTGTCCTGGTCCAAGGCATTTTAAATCTTTAGCTAGTTGTTTTCCGAGGAGGGGCTCTGACCGTCCTCCAACCCACTTGCTGATACGTAACACCTTTTGATTGATTACAAGGTTACCACCCAGCGTGTTCAGTGATTTCCTGGTTTACAGGAAATGAATTGCTTGTCACTCACTATACAGTACAGTTATCCTGAAACAGAGTATCACTACACTGGGTGTAGTGTATATATATATATATATATATATATATATATATATATATATATATATATATATATATATATATATATATATATACAGTGGTAAAGTGTGCCTTTTCGTACACTGAAGAACGAGGGTTCGCGCCCCGCCAGGGTAATAAACTTTGGGAGCGTTCTTCTGGCCATGTACTGCATTGGAGGACATCAGGGGTGCTGTGGTTGATCCAGTGTCGCATACTGTAAAGTATGCTTGCACCCAGTCGGCTTGCGCGGGCCAATTACACTTGGTTCACAGACTACACACACATCCAAAGCCACAACAACACTACAGTACACTTACAAGAACTTCTCACCCTACATACAATCCCTACCAGACAGCCTAAGCCACTTGGTAGGGATACATTGGCTGTATCGTCCCCGCTTCAGTTGGGATAGGCCGGTCCTGCAGTGGACACTCAAACTGCTGATGATATATATATATATATATATATATATATATATATATATATATATATATATATATATATATATATCATCATCAACCGTTTGAGTTTCCACTGCAGGACCGGCCTATCCTGACCAAAGTCGGGACGATACAGCCAATGTATCTCTACCTAGTGGCTTAGGCTTTCTGGTAGAGACTTTATGTAGGGTAAGAAGTCCTTGTTAGTGTAACTGTAGTGTTGGAGTGGCTTTGGATGTGTGTGTAGTCTGTGAACAAAGTGTAATCGGCCCACGCTAGCTGACTGGGTGCAAGCCTACCTTATAGTAAGCGACACTGGTTCAACCACAGCACCCCTTGTGTCCGCCAATGCAGTACGTGGCCGGTTGAACACTCCCAAAGTTTATTACCCCGGCGGGCCACGAACCCTGGTTCACCCGTGTATGAAATGCGCACTCTACCACTGTACCACAGAGGCTCCATATATATATATATATATATATATATATATGTATATATATATATATATATATATATATATATATGTATATAATTGTGTTTGCTTTTTTTTACATACGTAGTACTTCTCTTGCAAGTTTAAAGTGACTGTGACCAAACAAAATAATTACATTCAATTTGTTGAAATTACCTTTCTGGTTTGTTCAATTATAATCTTATCCGACATACAGTATGTAGAACAAGAAGGTAATTCCTACAAATTCTATTTACTCTGAAGACCAAACTTGTTTTTTTCTTACCTACTTCCTCACGTTTTTATTCAGCTTATTGGACGCCTAGTAAAACCGGAAGTATAGTAAAAGTGATAAATGAGGGTTGTATGTTAACCTCTCCAAGTCGAAAAGTCTTTCCTAAGCTGTACAAATCTTCTTGTGGTATTTCGAACAAAATTTTTAAAATGCTTCCATGGGCTACGAAGGGTAAGGTAATGCTCTCTCCAGGGGATATTATTCAGCTTAGGAGAAACTTTTCGAGATCTCAAAGCCTGTAATCACTAATTTAAAAAATGACCTTCAGACAGATCATGGGACTGTCCCGTCCCACAACTCTTAGTGACCGTTCAAGATTTGTGTGGCTCTGGGTGACTGGCAAGTCTGCCCGGTCCATAGCTCAGGAGACTGGCACCAGTGTCAGCACCGTGTGCAGGTGGGTACGGCGCTGGCGGCAGGAAGGGCACGTCCACGACAGACCTAATCGCGGAAGGCCTCATAAAGTAAATCGGCTCATACAACATAACCAGTGCCATTTACTACACTACGGTACACATGAGGAGAGACATGCAATGAAAACAGAAGATATCAATCAGTCCTATGGAATAATATTTTCTGTCACGGCACATTATGACCCAACTTTTTATTTTACATTAAATAGAGATTTATGGGCAAGTGCCTGGCAGCTCTGGCTTCTAAGATTTCGTATTTCTTCTCCATCGACGTAGCTATACAGATATATTTAGCTACGAATTAGTTTACAAAAAAGACTCCTAGAGCAGGCGTTGTGTGAGGGCATAAGTGACTAGGGCTAGTAACAGATGGAAATGAAAGTTGAAGCTGTACACAGTGATATAATGATCCATGCATAGTCAACAGATAACGTTAGAGGACAGGAAGGAACATGATGTATCTTCCATGGCGAAAAGAATATATGAAACAAGAGTACATTAATGTAACACTGAGACAAAAGGCCCATCAAAAGTTCGCCGATAATCCTGTAGTGCTAACTTTCTGTCCTCACTTCCATATTTCTGTATTATTACCCGAACGACATAAATTATTTTTCCTTCCTTCCGAATGGCAAAATCTCTTGTATGCTCCCTTTTTGTGTTTTTGGTAAAGATTTTGTGTAGGTAGCAACTAGGATTAAGAAAAAAATATATATATCAGAGAATGTAGTGAAACAACCTGTGCTATGGGAACACAATACCTAAGTCATTGTGACGGAAGTACCTTATGTAAAACGACTGTAACTTATCTAGAGTGACTAGAGGATCTCGTGCCATGTAATATGCTGCCATGGCTTTAATTCGGTCATCTAGACAAAGAGCGTAGGCTAATATGAGGCTGGGTGTTACAGGATTTTTACAAGAAAAAACAATGCGTAATGTAGACACTAATGATATTAATCGTAAAAAAATAAATAAATAAATAAATAAACTGACCTCATTGTAGAATGTCGTTTCATTATTTTTTTTTCCTCTCTCTCTGGCAGATAAACTTGTCAATCTACTTTTTGGAGAAGATTTTACATGTGGAAGTCACACTTGTGTGGGAGAGAGGTAAATAACTTCAGAAACTGACATTTTCTTGAGTTTTAATGTCATAAGAGATAAATTCTGTTCTTTTTCAATTTCAGAATTCACACTATAATTACATCAACACAATATCTGGGAGCTGGAGTCCAACCTGTATCAAGAACAGTGTTCACTTTATTTGCCGCACCCCCCGAAATCAATCATTTCCTGTGACACCCCACAGGATGCATAGGGCCTCGATGAACTCTCTCCACCAATATTTGTCTCTTGCCATCTCCTTCAGGTCCCACCAACACTCCTCTCCTGCTTCCTTTTTCATTGTCCTCAACCAGGTTTCCCTCGGCCTACCTCTACCTCTTCTTCCTCTAGCAGTCCACTCCTGCACATCCTGTATTAAACTACTTTCTCTTCTGTATATGTGCCCCAGCCACTTCCAGCGACACAGTCTCACATATCCATTAACTGGTTCCACTCCCGTAATATCCCTTACTCTTGCATTTGTAACTCTGTCTTGCCACTTAACTCCAAGAATCCTTCTCAGTATTTTATTCTCAAATCCTAATACTTTCTGATCTGTTGCAATTGTGCTGTACCATGACTCATGCCCATAAATTAAAATTGGTCTAACCATGGACTTTTAAATTTTCACTTTAGTATGTACCAAACAGATTTCAACATTCCAACAGCTCGCCAAGGCTTTTGTAATCCTCTCCTCAATTTCATTGTTTAATGATCCATTAGATTATACAATCGTTCCTGGATATTTAAAGTTTTCTACATTCTTCACCACATTATTCCCAATTACACAATCGATTTGGTTCTCCATGTTCATATTAATAATTTCAGTCTTTCCACAATTTAGTACCAATCCCACTTTTTCTCCTTCCTCCACCAGACAATCAAGCACCCTCTGCATCTCGTAAATACTTCCGCAAATCAGTACAATATCATCAGCATAGTCCAAATCCATCAGCTTCTTATTTTCTTTCCAGTTAATTCCTGCACCTGTTCTCCTTACAACCTTTATCATAATATAATCCATAACCAAAACAATCAACAATGGCGAAAGAACTCCTCCTTGAATCACTCCTGACCTAACTTGAAATGGATCACTCAAAGAACCACCCACCATTACCTTACAAAAAGTACCTTCATGCAGGCTTCTAATAATATTTACAAACTTTTCTGGTATACCATAGAATCTCATAATTTTCAACATAGCTCCACGTGAAACTATCAAACGCCTTTCCAAAATCAACAAAACACATACTAAGTGGCATTTTCATCTCATTAGCTTGTTGCATTAGATGCCTTACAATAAAAATCTGATCATTACAACCTCGACCCTTTCTAAATCCCGCTTGTTCTTCTCTTAAAATTTTATCAATTACTGGCTCTATTCTGTTCAACAAGATTTTGGAAAAGACTTTTGTAACTACAGGTGTCAAAGTTATCCCCCTCCAATTGCCACACACACTTAAATCTCCCTGTTTTGGTATTTTTATAATCACTCCATTTTTCCACTCTTCTGGAATTCCACTATTATCCCAAGCCACATTAAAAAGTTTCAAAAGCGCTTTCATCAACTCGTCATTTTCCACCTTAATCATTTCAGGGAATATTCCATCCTCTCCTGGGGCCTTAAAATTCTTTAACTCCTTTATAGATTTTGCTACCTCTTCCAAAGTTATATCCCCTGTTTCTATCTGCAAATCTCTCTCGGCTGGCAAAATGTCCTCTTCAGCTGGGATTGGTCTATTTAGAACAGATTCAAAATGATTTTTCCACCTTCCTTTTATATCCAAATCTTTAGTCATCAAATTACCATTTCTATCTCGTACAGGTATTTCCTTCCTTCTCTTTTCAGTCCCAGTTCTCTTTTATGGTCTGATACGCTGCTCTTATGCTCTGACCGTCATTTTTACTTAATTTAATTTCTGTCTCTGTTGCCTTCTCATCATATAGCCTCCTCTTATCATGACTAACGAGTCTTTTTACTTCAGAATGTAAACTCCAGTACTTTGCTCGAAGTACTTCAACTACCTGGCCATCAACATGTTGTTCTTCACTTCTTAACTTAGCCTTTTCTGAATTGCATTCCATGTTTCGTCTGACATCCACTTTTTCCTTCTCGCTTTTCCCTTTTTCTTAATAGTAACCTCAGCACTCTCATGCAAAACCTCTTTTACCTCTCTCCATATTTGATTAATATCATTGTCTTCAGATTCCATCAAAGTCTGCAGGACTAGAAACCTGTTGCTACATTCCCACCGAAACTTTTCCCTCGTGCTCTCATCACTTCTCAGCTCATCAAAATCATAATTATTACCTCCTGGACAATTACCATTAACGTTTCTCTTAAGTTTCTTGGACACAAGTTGATGATCACTACCTATATCTGCCCCCCTCCTTACGCAAACATCTTGCAAATAACGCCTATGCCTTCTTCTAATTGCAATGTGTCAATCTGGTTACAATTTTTACCACATGGTGAAATCCAAGTAGTCTTATGTATTTTTCTATGCTCAAAGATAGTTCCACCAATTATAAGGTCATTTGCCAAACAAAAGCTTCCAAATTGCACCCCATTTTCGTTTCTTATACCAACACCCTCCTTACCCATACAATCCTCAAAGCCATCCCTACTACTACCAACAATCGCATTAAAATCACCAATGCAAACTAACACATCATGTCTTGCCACTCTATTCACTGCATCCTGCAGCTTCTCATAAAAGTCATCCTTCATTTCATCAGCAGCCTCATTTGTCGGAGCGTACCCTACAACCATACTGATATTACCATGGTCAGATTTTAAACGAGCATAAAGCAAGCGCTCATTAATTGGTTCAAACTCACATACTTCCTTACAAGCATCTCTACTCAGCAGTAGGCCTACTCCTTGGTAATGATTTCCATCACTCCTACCAGAAACCAACATAGTAATACCATCTTCCAAATTCATTAGATCAACTCCAAGCAACCTCGTTTCTGTAAGAGCACAAATATCCATCTTGTATTCCTTGAACACTGAAATAAGCTCTTCCATTTTACCAGCCTGACTGAGAGTTCGAACATTCCAGTTTCCTATTCTTAAGGTTCTTTTTGGATGCATAAACTTATTTTTACACCGTGGGATTCTTAGCACCCCCTGCCCACTTAAGGGCTGCACGGAACTGAGGGCCATTGCTTCGTAACCAGAGTTCATCAAGATTTCTAAGGCAGATAATAATTTACCCTGGAGCCAATGCCAGTGGCTTGTAGGAACCAGACAGTGGAGAGAGGAAATTAACTAAATGAAAGTAAAATGCAGAGGGTTTGGACAGACAAAGTACAAGGGAAAGAAAGAGAGCAAAAAGAATGTAGATAAAAGTGTCTCTTTTAGTCGCTTCTTAAGACAAGCAGGGAATACTGGGGAAGTATTCTATTCCCCCTTCCCCCTGGGGAAGGGGGAATAGAAAAGCACAACTAAATAGTAATATTGGTTTCATAATCTTGTATGTCATTAATTAGGAAGGACAGTAAGAGGGAGAAAAATAGCGTCTCCTCGCCCTATTGAAGATGAAGATGAAGATCAAGGTCATGATCAAGAGAGAGAGAGAGAGAGAGAGAGAGTTCAGATGGGCGTGGCACGTGTGAGGTATATAGTGGGATGCCAGGGGTACAGCTTATAAGAGGAAAAAGCATTTACATTTCTTGTTCGTTCATTTACTTGTGTTTTATTCTGTATTTATTGGGACATGTATGAAATTCACTTTATCTATACAGTGTACTTGATTTATGTGAAAGTTCTCAACACTATGTTCCCTTGAAAGATCTAAAAACGTAATATTACACTGCAGACTGTACACCACAGTGGTGGTGCCCCAGTTCAACCTGGCTGTCAGGCACCGGGCTGACTGATATACGACACATAACGAGGATCGAAAAAGATCCCCGGAAGAAACCTCCGTCATCCTTCATTGTAACATCGCCCTGCATTCAGTTTGATACAGGAAAGATCACTTCAGCCGCCCAGGGGCTTTAGCCTGACCCAGTTCTCTTCTGGGTACAACTAGTGACTCGCTGTCTCAGAGAATACTGCGTTCATGGACTAGCCTCTGCCCCTAGCAGGGTGTGACAAAATCATGAGGGTTGAACCTGGCGAGGGTTTCACAAAACATCTTTCTTATCAGCCTGGATGATATTAAAATGTCTTTCATGTGTGGTTACCAGTATAAAGAGAACCATCCCCACGCTTGGCAGTGTTTGGATTAAATGAGTGTATACAGTACATTTTTATCGATTCGTTTTAACTTAACAGTTACCATGATACTATTTTTATGCTGAATGTTTTGTGCCATTTTTCTACATTCCTCCACCGCTGATCATTCAAATAAACTAAATACATAAAGCAGCCTTAATGATTATATGCAGTTGAGATTATGTCACTGGATTAAAACGTGTCATCATTATCATCCTAAAAATAATATCCACCTAAAAGATTGTCTATTGTTTAATTTTGTACAATTATTTATAGCACAATTCGGTTTGAATTGATTCGCCCCCTCTGTGTATGGAGCAACAATGCCTTCACGAATTATTGCGAGACAGACATCATCCCCGATAAATGACTAATCTGTAAAGTTATGAAAGTGTAGGAGGGAAAAATATACTGCGAAACTCAGATACCTCCAGTAGTACGCAAGAATCAGATTTAAAAATGTATTTTAGAAATCAGTCGCTTATATCCAATCAGTGTTCTGACTTCCACGAACAGGCCTCATTACATACTATACATTCACACATCAATACTCTACAAAGACACAACACAAACAACAAAATCACCTTTCCAAAATTACACAGCAGTACAAATTGGTTCACCCAGTGCCAACTCCGGTCTCAAACATGAAATCATAATATTTAACATATATATTCCTCTTAACACCTCCCATACTGTACCATCCAGTACAACCCAGCCCTTCCCCTTAACACAGACACCTAATTCTGTGATTGCTGGGAGCTTTAGTACTATAATCACTGCCTGTTATGAATAAAGTTAGTAAAACCACCAACGCCTCGACGCTACATGACACTTCAACAACATGTACATTCTCACTGACACCTCTCAATACACCCTCTTCCCACACCAGGCAAACCGTACCCTCTCCTCCCCAGACATCACTTTCCCCTTGCCAACACTCTAACTCAACACCACTTGAACAGAAACCAAACTCGCTACAGATCATCTCACCATTATCATTACTGTAGACGCACAGTCCAAACTAGAGCCATCACGCCAACATATACAAAGTTCAAGAAAGCATCCTAGACAAAATTCAGTACAGAAACCTAAAAAAAAAAAAAGTTAAGCACACTAAACAAAACAACCATCACAACGTTAACGGGAGAGAGAGAGAGAGAGAGAGAGAGAGAGAGAGAGAGAGAGAGAGAGAGAGCGCACACACACACACACACACACACACACACACACACACAATCAGCACTGTCATACCCGCCGATGACAAGCACTACATATGACATGACAACTCAAAGTTTACAGAAGAAACTGACTCCTTCAAAACACAAGGCGAGATACTTAAATACACCTCACCTCTCCTTACCAAACAAGACATTTTTTCGAGGCTCCATCAACTAAACGATGAGATGAAATCAAAACTGGTACAAGGAATATGGAGAATTGGAAGGCTTTTGTAACAACACTTATGTCATTCCACAGACCTTTCTCGGGTCCGCAAAATATTTAATAGTGTCAACAGATCACAAGTATGCACATCCAAGACCAACGCTGCAATCATTTCCAATACCCAGCACATCGCTTCCTATAAAGAAGCAAACTTACTCGTAAGCCACTAGGTAAATATAAGTTACTTAACACTAACACTCTCTGAGTCTGAAAAACGACCCTCTCAGCATAGGCTCCCGCAACGTCCATCTCAGCAGTTACTTCAACAAACAACGGATGAGGCTATGGCAAACCTAATGTCTGACTTGGCTCGTATCTCTGATTGGGATAAAAATAATCTTTTTGTTTTTAATGCATCAAAGACTCAGTTCTTACATCTAACAACCCGACAAAATCTTCAACAGGTGTATCTACTAATGTTTAATAATATTCAGCTTAATCCTGCATCATCCTTGAACATGCTTGGGGTTTCATTCACTCGGGACTTATCTTGGGAAGATCATATTACATCTGTAAATCTGCTTCTATGAGATTAGGTGTGCTAAGCCGACTCCGTTCCTTCTTTATCCCTGCACAAATGTTGACTCTATACACGGGTTTTATCCGCCCCTGTGCAGAGTAAAACTCTCATGTGTGGGAAGGCTTCCCACATACAGCTCTTCTCAATAGTATGGAGTCAAAGGCTTTTCGTCTCATTAACTCTCCTCCTCTTACTGGCTCTCTTCAGCCTCTGTCTCTTCGCTGCATTGTTGCATCTTTACCTCTTTTCTATCGCTACTTCAATGGTCACTGCTTCTCTGAACTGTCTGCTTGCATTCCTCCACTTCTACGACGGGCACGTAGCACCCGTCTAGCAGCATACTCTCATTCCTTTTCTGTCCAACTCTTCTAATGCAAGAGTTAACCGTTACTCCCAGTCCTTCATTTATGCAACAGGTCAACTCTGGAACTGTCTCCTTCTGTCTGTATTTCCTGCTAGTTATGATCTCTAGTCTTTCAAACGCAGTGTGTCCAGGCATCTCGACATGATCAGATCTTGAATTTGACTCTCTCTTGTATTTTGTTTTTCTCTTGGAAGGAACGGTTATTGCAGGATCGTGGCGTTTGGTTCCTTCTTCCTAACATTAAAAAAAAAAAAAAGTAGTCCTTTCCATTTGATCACAATGCAAAACCCTTCACTCTAGAACAGTCACGTATCATCAAGAAAAACTCGATCAAAAATCAACACTACACTTTCCCTGCCCTCCTGACACGCAGCCATCGAAGATGTCCTTAAACCAAGTTGACCGAGTTCACTTGGCCAGGCATAGACCAGGACACCACACATCCCTCCTCAGGTACCAGGTAGATTTTGGTCGGGTCGAACCCTGATGACACGTGGCCAGCTTGTTTCATAGCCAAAACGACGACACGCATCAGGGAGCAATATACATGGCACAGTAAGTCCCAGACATAACAATAACGGTGTAGACAACGTATGGGATAACCTAGTAACGACGGTTGCTTACTTGCGGTCAACTGTTTGGCTCGATCAAACGGGCAGGGACTGAGCAACAAAAAACTTAATCATTTTATGCTGTTGTGATTTAGCCTATTTGCTCAATATTTGTGCAGATCATTTAAATTTCCCGATTAGTTCAAAAATTCATTAGCAGAAAATCCAATACAAATAAGACATTACTGTTGTAACAACACAGTCTTTCAGTACCCTTTATTTGGTGTGTACTGAAATTACCATAGTGAACTAAAATCAAGGGCCCGTAATATCCACCTCTCTCTCTCTCTCTCTCTCTCTCTCTCTCTCTCTCTCTCTCTCTCTCTCTCTCTCTCTCTCTCTCTCTCTCTCTCCGGTAACGTCTTTAGAAGATTATATTTTATTCTCTTCACTCCAATGACGTATTATATCATATTTTGGTAACTTGACTACGCTTAGATTAGACGAGACTTTTGTTACTGGATGAGTTATACTCCTGTGTAATCGTAAATACATCTGCCCTGCTAGGACCCTCTCCCGTGATTAATGTATCTGTGTACTTACAGGGGAAAAAAAAAAAAAAGCGTCATTGGAGTGGAGGGGTCAAGGAATTCTAATCTCTAGTATAGTAAGTGACTGTTGCAGGGATGGCGATGGTGGCTGCTGTTGGAAGAATATGGCTTGGCCTGGGTATGTCCTGCCTGCTGGTCCACGCTCGCCTGCCCCGCTGCTGTGGTCAGTACACAGGTTTATGTTTAACATTCTCACGTTCTTACGATTCACTCAGCTGAACTAAATCGTCTGACATCAGGTAAACTAATACCGGTATGCAAGTGCTTTTCCGACCTTGGCAATATTAATGGTACTATTATTAATACTTTCTTGTTCTTATCGTTGATCTTCATCTGACCAGTCGTCTGATATTAGCTGGAAAAGAATACAATAGATATGCAGACGGAAAAGGGTTAACTGCACAAGTATTAAAACTGTAAGACTCCAATTCTTTCTCTAAATCTAATATAATCGTCTGGTATTAAGTGGATCAGGCGGGCACAGCAGCCTTCACGAAGAGAAAGCCATCAATGCCAGTATTACAACTTCCAGGCTTCTGTTCTCACTCTCCTGTGGGTATAGACGTGTGACATGAACTGTAACTGAATGCAAGAATTTTCCTAACCATGAGAGGTAATAAGATTCTAAACTGTGAACAAGGACTCTCATAAGCCGACAGTCATCAAACAAGAACTATAGGAAATTTTATTGCTTATTACACCTGCAGAATATACTCTGGGACATTAAAAAAAAAAAAAAAATGAAATTCCACATGCTAATTTGCAGGTGATATAAAAATTGTGTTTTTATGCTGTTTGTCAATAATAAATAGTCTTTATGTAAAATGTTTACAAAAATTTCTCTAACAGAAAAAAATAATACAGACATTATCACTGCTTAGAGGTGAGCGAGTCAGAGAGTGGTATTGGTGCAGCAGTGGCCACCACGTTGGCCACAGAGTGGTGTTCCCGCTCCTCCATCCTTCTTGTCACAGATGGGTCGCACTGGCCGGCTGCCGTGTTGAAGGTGAGTCGCAACACAACTCAACCCAGCCCTGGTTAGAGCTCACCACACAAACATTGAATAACCGGAAAACTAATTAGTTAGTGTGTGCTGGACTATGTCACTATACTTAACTGTTCATTGGAAATACTTCATTAAAATACTATCAGAACAATTATTAAAGCAGCAAAATTGGATATTAATATTTATCACAGTTAATTATTTTTTATCACGAATAACTATGGTTAAAACAGAAATGCTGTGAAACGCCGTTATACTAGAATTTTTGTTTAAACGTAAAAGTTGTGTATTGCGTAAATGGCTTACAAAACAGTATGCAATGTACGGGAAAACATTCTCATGTGTGATAAAACACAGATTAATTATTATTCTTTGGCTTCTGACGCAAGCCTGTAGTACCAGTCGAACAGGGCGATACTCCTGTGTAATTTTAAGCTCATCGTTGGCTATGTCTCTTTAGTAATTCTCATTTTTTTCTTTAATTCAGTGTGAGTGTTATCTTCGGCGTCACTTTTAAACTTACTGTAGATACCAGTAGTTGAATTTTACTTTAAGACTCTGCGACCAATTTTGTACAGCATTAGCAGTAACGAATAATTGCTGTCACATCAGACTGCCCAACCTTCTGTATTCTTTAAACTTACCAAAGATCCTGATAATGTCTTATAGGCCTAAAACTGTTGGTAGGCCTTATCCTTACCATGTAGTACTGTTGCAGTGATATTAAAGTAAAAACTGGGTTTCTAGACAGTTATGTCAATATATCGAAACTTTTACATATTTCGGTAAGAGAAGTGTGTTGGATTTTAGTGCATCAAGCGCCAAGCAACATGATATATACTTTATTCTAAGAAAAACTGTGATCCATGAGAAAAACTGTAGACGACTGACATGTGGCTCCTTTTCTAAAGACTTCATATCTAGAATCAGCAAGATGGGTGATGCAGTTTGCAGCAAGTTAATGGATATGAAGAGTTTAAATGTCTAGGTGTAATACACAGGTGTATATGTTTGCCTCAGTGTGCCTCGCTTACAGCTTTATCATTAAGGATAAATACTTCTACTTGCCTAACAGTGGGAAATTAAGTCGAAACATTTGACTTTAATAATCTTAGTTGTAGCCAAATATCCAACCGATAAACTTTGTTTTTCAGGACCAGGCTGAACTGGTAGCACCCTGGGGTCTAGCCATTTTCGAGACCAAGACTCACGTTCATGGCACCAACGTCACGCAGATTACCAAAACAGTATCAGAGGCACGACGGGTAAGTTGGCAGTAAAGGGTGTAATCAAGTCTGTATATTGGACGTGCAGTGTGGTATTGTGAGACGTGGCTTGGTAAGTTGTGGTGGTGTGACGTGTGTAAAGCAGGTTTATTTCTTGCATACGAAAAAAAACAAAAAAAAACAGTGACAATAAGTCTGTGATGCTGACATCATACTAATAGAACACGGTAAGGATTAGGTACTTTATTACTAATAATGTATTGTTATATTTAGCATGAACTGGCATTGAAATATATTTCAACTATAAACCTATAATCAAGAAAATGAAAACATAAATTAAGAAAACTGTGCACTGGCCAGCTATTATAGCGATTTTTTTTTAAACATATCTTTTCAGTAGAATAAGCTAACCACCTTCCAAGCCAATCGGTTCTATTCTTCCCTTGCCGACAGAGGTTGCACAAGACCCCTGTTGGCAAACCTGCATCTTAAGTGGTGCTTGTGAGCTGAGACTGACAATATGTCGTGTCGACAACCATTCAGTGTGTTATTGTCTATTAAGCTTCAGTAAGACTTAACAAAACAAATGTTTTCAGCACTCTCAAACACTGAGATTTTGAAATTTGGAGGCATCCAACCTTAATCTTGAACCTTGAGCTTTTTTGTACTCCAAGCAACAACAAAATTAACAAAAGCAAAATGCATGATTGCTTAAACACAGCTTTATAAAGCCTTGATTTCTCCATCTTCTTCTTCTTCTTCTTCTTCTTCTTCTTTCTTTCTTGCTTGCTTTTTCTATTCTTTTTTTCTTTCTTTCTTCTTCCTTCTTCTTCAACTGATTTTTTTCTATTTCTTCTTTTCCTTGATTTTTTGTTCTTTCTTCTTTCTTTTTACTTTTTTGTTTTTTCTGTGTTCTTCCTCCTCCTCCTTTGTTTCTTTGTTTCTTTCATATCTTCATTCTTTCTCTTTCTTCCTCTATTTTTCCTTCTTCATTTCTTTCTTTTCCTTTTTTCGTCTTTATTTCTTCTTTCTCTCTTCTTCATCCTTCTTTCTTTTTGTTCTTTTTTCCTTCTTGTTCTTCTTCTTCTTCTTCTATTTTATATCTCTGCTCTTTCTTTCCTTCTTTCTTTTCTCTTTCCTTCTTCATCTTATTTGTCATTCTTCTTCTTTCTCTTTCTTCTTCGTCCTCTTCCACTTCATCATCATCATCATCATCATTATTATCACCATCAGCATCATCATCATCATCATCATCACCATCATCATCATCATCATCATCATCACCATCACCATCATCATCATCTTCTTCTTCTTCTTCTTTTTCTTTTTCTTCTTCCTATTTTTTCGTTTTTCTTCTTACTCTCCGTTTTCTCTTTCCTTGTTTCTTTATTCTTCTGTCTCCTTCCTTGTTTGTCTTCTGCAGTTTTCTTCTATTGCCTTCTTTTCATTTTTTTTTTATAGGCATAACCCTCAGATGGTATAACAGATCAACTTTTTTTTTTTTTACTAAAGGATTTCATTCTCTCCTGGGTTTGATATTCTCGTTTTGTCTACAGAGTAGGAATGTTCATACTTAATACGTCAGGAACTGGTCAATTTGTATATATTTGATTCGATTATGGCTAAACTTGAAAGAGTTGAGAGTCAGCAATGAGAAATGGCTCTGTATTTTGAAAACAATCGGTCAGAGGTAAAGGCTACATTACACGGTAAAAATGTCAGAATATTTATTTCAAAAAGTTATCATTCGATTTAGAGCTTACTTTTAGGAAGCGTTTAAGGTCAGTCAGAGAGAGAGTTATTCTATTTTGAGAACAGCGGGTTAAAGGTCTAGGTCGTAAAACTAGGCCAACTTAAACAGTTCTGATCCCATTTACACCGACTTTATTGGACTGTATTAGGGTCAGGTATATATTAAATATTCAAGGTTTTTAGAAAAAAATGCCAAGGACTACGGGCAGGGTCAAAGGATAGACCGAATGTATGACGAGATGTCTGTGTTCATTTATTAGCTCTACTTTGAGACTGTCTCTCTCTAGGTACTTTAACGTTTCAGCAATGTCTCTGCTGTTTCTGAGATTAGGACAATGTCATCTGCAAATCTTAAATGGTTTAGGTTTTCTCCCAGTCTAGCTTTCTGAAAATGCTTTCTAGGCATGCAATAAAAAATTTTGGTGAAATTGTATCTCCCTGACGAACGCTCTTTTTCTCAGTCATGATTTTTTCCGAGTCCTTATGAAATTTGAATGGAGCAGTTCCCTCTTTGTTTTCTTTATATATGTTTTCGAGCAGAGTTACAATGTTCTCATTTACTCTTTGTTTCCTCAGTGAATTTATAATTGCTATGTGCTCCACTGAGTCGAAAGCCTTTTCGTAATCAACAAAACATAACCACAGTTGTTATTACATTCCCTACTTTTCTCAATTAGGTGCTTTATTGTGCGCAGATGATCACTAGTCGAATAATCACTTCGGAATCATGGTGTTCGCAAGGTTTCGTTTTCTTCCAAATTTGTTGTCATTCTGTCCGTAAGGACTTCAGTGAAAGGTTGGTAAATATCTGGTATTAGGCTAATGAGGAGATAGTTACTAAAGATCTTTTGAGTCGCTTTTTTTGTGAAGAAAAATAACTATTGCATTACACCACGTTTTGGGATTTTTCATGTTTATACACTGAGGAAATAAATGGGCGAGTCTGTTTTGTATTTCTATTCCTGTATCCGACAGTAAATCTGCTACTCTTTCATCTTGTCCTGGGACGTTCTCTCTTTTCATACTCATGAGAAATGTTTACTTCGTATGGTGTTACCTCTGGTATTTCACTTGTGTCAGCTGTAAAGTTAGCTACTGTATTGGTACTGTTATCTTTCATGCATGCTGCACAGTTCTTTGTCAAATTTTTCAACTCTCCTCACCGTCCTATCTCTGCATTTAAAGACATCACCGTTCTTGTCTTTCAGTGATTATAATTTGTTGTATTCTTAGTGCTATTTTAATTCAGTCCTGGTTCAGACTTTTGCCTTTTTTAACATTTTTTTTTGTCTGACCCTTGTTTCACTTTTTCTATTTTTCATAAACTTTTTAAATTCCGCTATTTATTTTTCCCTTTTTTTTTTTTTTTTTTAACTTTCATCTCCTTTCTACTCTTCACTAGTTCGAGGGTCACTTTTGAATACTTGTTGGTTTTGATTGTATTAGCTTTCCATTCTATCTCCGCTGATTCTCTCAGCACTACTATTAGTCTATCGTTCAACTGATCAGTGTCACACTCATCATAACTTGATTTGAATTTCATTAAATCAGGCTTTACTGATCTACCAGAAGACCCGCCGACATGTCGTAAAAATACCCCCGCTAATACCAATACACCAGTCCAGTATGAGACAGCCCTAGCATGTATTCAATATGGACGGTGGGTGTTAGAGCCGAAGTGGTGACATGCAGAGGTGTATGGTATGTAGGATGACTGCTGGACCTTGATAGCAGGCTGTGAAGCCTATGCCCAGAGTCGGACACATAAAAAAAAAAAAAAAAAAAAAAAACTTAGAGCCTCAGATCTTTCTTTATTACTAACTGAAAGGCTTCTTTGTTCTCGCTGTTTTTATTGGGCATATTTTTTTAAGTTTTTATTAGTTGCTTGCTTTCACTTGTGAAACTGGATGTGGCTGTGCAACCCAACACTCTTTGGTCGCTTTCTATATTTACTTTTTTGATAATTGTGACATTTATAATCGTGATTTTCGTATCTGCTATAACAAAATCGATCTCATTCGCTGTTTCTTCATTAGGACTTCTCCTGGTCAATTTTCTTATTGTTTTCTTTACCAACCGCGATAGTGAAGCTGGTATTGTTTTAAATGTGTGTGTGTGTGTGTGTGTGTGTGTGTGTGTGTGTGTGTGTGTGTGTGTGTGTGTGTGTGTGTGTGCGTGCGCGATAACTTCGCAACTGCTCAAGATATCATCACAAAATTTTATAGGTGTGTAGTTGAGAAAAAAATCGATCACGAGTTCAAAATTGGTGAAAGTAGGTCTAGGTCTACTTGTCTGTTACCACAGTAACTTCACAACCGCTAAAGATATCATCACAAAATTTTACGGGTGTGTAGCAGGGATAAAAATCTTATACGAGTATTGTTTTCAGTTTGTCTGTGTCTCTGTGTTTGTCAGCACGATAACTTCGCAACCGCTCAAGATATCATCACAAAATTTTACGGGTTTTAGTAGTTAACATGAAAGTCTACTACGAGCTCGAAATTGGTGAAAGTAAGTAAAGGTTTGTGTGTCTGTTACCACGTTAACTTTGAAACCTCTCAAAATATCATCACGGAATTTTACAGGTGTGCAGTAGGGATGAAAGTCCCCTACGAGTTCGAAACTGGTGAAAGTAAGTCAAGGACAAGGTCATATTCCAAGCCGCGCTGCATATGTATCGGCTCGTGGCTGGTGTGATTCCCCCACTGGGGGTCCTCTAGTGAAAAAATGTGTTCATTAATTTCTTGTTTTATATTCAGCAACATTTACCACCATTTCACCTCTGTCAGTCCTTTCCCCCATTCCAAGTTTTCCTGTACATGCATCTCCACGTTTCAATTTGCCAACTTTTGCATTGAAGTCTATGAATATAGTATATGTGGTCTTTTGTTCTTCCATAATTTCAGAGATGACATCATACAGTATTTCTGTTTCTTCATCTGAGCCTTGAGAAGTCGGTGCATATACTTGTATTACTTTCAGGGTGTACCTTTTGCATAGTCTAATTATAATCCATTCTTACGTGTGGAATTTAACCATGTTCTCTGCAACATTTCCGTTAATTAGAAATCTTGCACCATTAACTCTTTCATTTTGCCTTCTTCTGTAGTAAAATAGGTGGTTGATATCTTGCAACTGAATAAATTTTTCTTCTTTTGTGTGGATCTCACTGATACCTCAAATATCCCAACCAGTGTTTCTTAATACAGTCATTAAACTTAACAGGTTTATAATTTTCTGCAAGTCTTCTCACCTTGTACGTGTCTGGCTTCACGGATTGCAGTTTGTTTAATGTTCCAGTCTCTTATTTGCCAAGATAGTGCCTACTCACTTTCGGTGACACACTGCCTGTAGGCACAGGAGGCAATGCGGTTGGACCTTTAGTAGATGATGATCCAATAGGAACGCCCATCGAATCATTACTAGTAGAATTCATGTTTGGCTGAGAGGACTGTGGCAAATAATCTCACTTCCCTGCCACATAGTTTCTGGTGAGATGTAAATTTTTGTGCCACCTTATTCAGTATATTCGATGGAGCCTTATATGTCTTTAAGGGGTCCTATGGTTCCTGCCGTCAAAGGCAGCACCTCATACCTCTGAGAGGACTTCCCCTACCAGTTTAGCAGGGCAGTACTCCCAAGGTGGATGGAAAGCTGATGACAGGGAGAGCTGGAGCTCCCGTTTCATCAGCCCTCGGGACTAGTTCCCGACCATCCCCCTTTGCTGAACTTTTTCAGTGTCTCAGTAAGGCGGTGGCTCAACCGGTAGAGAGGTGGCGTGCGGTCCTAACGGGCCCAGGTTCAAATCCCGGCTGGGGCAGGGAACAGTTTAAGGATTGAATTTCATTAAATCAGGCTTTACTGATCTACCAGAAGACCCGCCGACATGTCGTAAAAATACCCCCGCTAATACCAATGCACCAGTCCTGTATGAGACAGCCCTAGCATGTATTCAATATGGACGATGGGTGTTAGCACCGAAGAGGTGACATGTAGACGTGTATGGTATGCAGGAGGACTGCTGGGCCTTGATAGCAGGCTGTGAAGCCTATGCCCAGAGTCGGACACATAAAAATAAAAAAAAACAGAGAGTAGGCCAGCATGCTCTCCAATACAAAAGTCTCTATCAACACCAAACTACATGCATAATACACACCACACTTCCTTTTCAAATTTTTGAAAAATGGCGTCGAATACTGTAGCCTCGGAGTCCCCATGGGGGGGGGCCATAAATGCCCCCACCTTCTGCCCCTCTCCCGGTCCAGCTGTCTGAGGCAACTGACAACAGACCCTTTTCTGTATCCTCCAACTTTCTCTATACTCATTTCAAAGCCAAAGGTGGCTGTTGTGTATGTATACGCAACAACTTATCTTGCTCTCATGTTCCCGAACTCGATTCTTCTGAATTCTCTACACTCTGGCTCCGGCTTTCCTGTCATTCTCTGACTAAATATATCTGTGCTGTTTACTTATCCCCTAATTCTACTATCAAAAATTCTTTGACTATCTTACTTGTACGATGGAACACATTCTATCCATTTCTCCTTTCTCTGAAATCTCCATTCTTGGAGATTTCAATGTTCACCACCACCTTTGGCTCTCCTCTCCATTCACTGATCCACCTGGTGAACAAGCCAATGCCTTTTCTATGCTTAATAACCAAGAGCAGCTTGTACAGCACCCTACCCGTATCCCTGACTGCCTTGGAGAGAGCTCCAACATATTTGACCTTTTCCTTACAACTAATCCTTCTGCTTTCATTGTTCGTCTTTTCTCTCCATTGGGCTCCTCCAATCACAACCTTATCACCTTAACCTGTCCTATCACTCCGATATGGCCCAAGGACCCTCCAAAGAAATGTCATCTGTGGCGCTTTGGAGCTGCAGATTGGGAGGCCCTCAGGCAGTACTTCTTTGATATTCCCTGGAATGATTATTGCTTCAATTGCCGGGAGCCATCTGGGTGTGCCTTGCGCATTACGGAGGTTATTCTCTCAGGCATGGAAGCATACATTCCTTTCTCATTTCCTTTGACTAATGCATGAAAGCCTTGGTTTAATCACGCTTGTTCTAATGCTGTCTGCAACAAGGAGAGGGCCTATAAAAGGTACCGGAACCAACCCACCCCTGAATCACATCTTCTATACGTTTCTGCCTGGAATCATGCTAAGTCTGTTCTTTGCTCGGCTGAAAATAATTTCATCTGTACAAAATGCTCTCAACTCTCTAACTCGAATTCTTCCCGCTCCTTCTGGCACCTTTGCCAAAAACCTTTCTAACAACTTTACCTCATCATCCTTCCCTCCTCTTTTCTACTCTGATGGCTCTGTAGCTATTTCTTCTACTGATAAAGCAGATCTCTTTCCTCAGACTTTCTCCTCCAATTCCACCTTAGACGATTCTGGTGCTGTTCCTCCATCACTTCCCCCCTCTGACTTCCTCATGGCTAACATTAAAATTTCTTCAGCTGACGTATTTTCTGCCATCACAGGCCTCAATACTAATAAGGCATATGGGCCTGATGGAGTCCTTCCTGTTGTTCTCAAGAACTGTGCTTCTGTGCTTACACCCTGCCTAGGAAAATTCTTTCGCCTTTGTCTATCAATTTGTACCTTTCCTTCTTGCTGGAAGTTTGCTCTCATTCAGCCAGTCCCAATGAAGGGTGACCATTCCCAACCCTCTAACTATCGTCCAATTGCTTTAACATCCTGCATCTCAAAAGTTTTCGAGTCTATTCTTAATAGAAAAATTTAAAAGCATCTTTCCTATCACAACCTTCTTTCTGATCGTCAGTATGGGTTTGGTTAGGGACGCTCCACTGGCGATCTTCTCACCTACCTTTCAGACTCCTGGTCATCCTCCTTTCGGGACTTTGGCGAAAGCTTTGCCATTGCACTTGACATCTCAAAGGCTTTCGATCGAGTCTGGCATAAATCTTTAATTTCCAAACTGCCCTCTTACGGTTTCTATCCTTCTATCTGTGCCTTCATCTCTAGCTTACTTTCTGGTTGTTCTATAGCCGCTGTTGTAGACGGCCATCGTTCTTCTCCTTGATCTGTTAACAGTTGTGTTCCTCAGGGCTCTGTCCTATCACCAACTCTCTTCCTTTTATTCATCAGTAACCTTCTAAGCTGTACATCTAACCCTATCCACTCATACGCTGATGTCTCCACCCTTCTCCTTTCCATTCGATTCCCACAAGGTCCATCTCAGCAGTTACTTCAACAAACAAAGGATGAGGCTATGGCACACCTAATGTCTGACTTGGCTTGTACCTCTGACTGGGGTAAAAATAATCCTGTTGTTAATGCATCAAAGACTCAGTTTTTGCACCTACCAACCCGACAAAATCTTTAACAGGTATACCCACTAATGTTTAAGAATTCTCAGCTTAACCCCTACACCGCGGGGATGTTTTTGCACTCCTTCCACGTCCCGCGAGGATATTCGCCCTCTGACTGTCATTTTAAAAATATTTGCCAAAAATCAGTTATTAGTCCTAGAATATTATAATTAAATGTGCCTATGGCACATACCTTCAGCTTTCTCCTGGAATGTTTATTGAACCTTCATCGAGTACCATAGGACTTTTGGAGACTTCTGAAGTTAGGTAACGAATTCTCCATTTTAAACTTCCTGACATCCCGTAATATTATTACCACAGCCTGATATTATCACTAGAAACACTATTCTATGATTTTCAAGTAGTTTGGAATCCATACACACAAAAAAAAAACACTGTGAAAGCAATGAAAATTACAAGCGCGTAAGAGCTTCCCACTGGCGCTCGTTCCCCGCTGGTAATTTGTCATTTATTATTCATAAACACACTCACACTTTATATTCCTATTACTTTATTGCACTTATATATATATATATATATCTATATATATATATATATATATATATATATATATATATACAGTATTTATATACAGTATTTATCCATAAGTTTCCTTCAGTAATAGTAGTTTATTTTCACTCCAGGCATTAACTTCCTCGTTCAGTAAACTAGCGTTGAGAGCATAGCTTTGACTGTCATTACTCCAAGTATTTGTACTCATATTCTTATATTAGTAATTATTTACATTTCTATTTTATTTACACTATGTTATACACTGTCACTTCCAGTAAATACGGGCTCCTTTCCCTTGGAGCCAGGATGAACTTGGGACACTGAAGCACTCGTAGTTTATCACCATTTCCTCCACTGGCTCATCACACGATTCATCAGAAAGATTGTAGTCGCTGTCCATCATTATCATGGATAAATTAGCCAGTTCACGCTCCACAGCCGAGTCATTTAGTCCTTTACCCCTTCCCACACGAGGTTTAGTAGGGGTAGAGCTCACAGGGCCCTGTAGAAGCGGCAAAAATGGAGGGGCGCGAGTGCTGCGTGCTTTCATCTCAAGAAACAACACTGAACTAAATGACGAGGCGGATATGGGGCCGCCAAGACTTGACAATGTCAGCAAGGTGACAGCTGCTAATTTATATGCTGTGAAATGATTGGCAGGAAATTAGGTAGTTCCAGGTGAATGTAAACATCACTTAGGCTTCTGCCTTCCTTTCTTATCTTTTTATTACGAGAATTGATTATACGGCATATTTCAAGGGGAATTTACCAGGGAAAATTAGCGAACAAGTGCATGTGGGGTGTTGCCAGGTGATAATTAGCCAACTCCAGGTGTATCGCACTATCATTTACATTATTTTTTTTTTTTGGTATATATTATTTTGTATAAGAATAGGGCACAGGGCTTATTTCAATGGATGAAACCAGTGGAAAATTCTGGGGAAGATTTGCTTAGCGCAGCTAGGCCGGGCAGGAGAGAGGAGAGGGTAATGGAGGAGAGGTAGGGAGGGGAGTCAAGAACAGGGATAAATGGCTAAATTGTCAACAATGGATGGGAGTACAGATGACATTAGCAGTGCCGATATTGTTGGCCACTGGCAATACTGATATATGATACAAGCCACCACTTGAAAGCCCGGGAGAATTGAAAATAACACAGAATTGCAAAAGTGACATCACGCGGTATGATCCATTGCGCCCGAGCATCACAAAAGTGACACTCCGCAGTTAAGGGGTTAATCCTGCATCATCGTTGAACATGCTTGGGGTTTCATTTACTCGGGACTTATCTTGGAAAGATCATATTATATCTCTTGTAAAATCTGCTTCCAAGAGATTGGGTGTGCTAAGCCGACTCCATTCCTTCTTTACCCCTGCACAGTTGTTGACTCTATACAGGGGTTTTATCTGCCCCTGCATAGAGTACAATTCTCATGTGTGGGGAGGCTCACAACATACAGCTCTTCTCAATAGTGTGGAGTCAAATGCTTTTCGTCTCATTAACTCTCCCCGTCTTACTGACTCACTTCAACCTCTGTCTCTTCGCCGCACTGTTGCATCTTTATCTCTTTTCTATCGCTACTTCAATTATCACTGTTCCTCTGAACTGTCTGCATGCATTCCTCCACCTCTACAATGGGCGCGTAGCACCGTATAGCAGCAAGCTCTCACCCCTTTTCTGTCCAACTCTCTAATGCAAGAGTTAACCATTACTCCCAGTCCTTCATTTATGCAACAGGTCAGCTCTGGAACTGTCTCCCTCTGTCTGTATTTCCTTCTTCCTATGATCTCCAGTCTTTCAAATGCAATGTGTCCAGGCATCTCGAAATGAATGGATCTTAAATTTGGCTCTCTCTTGTATTTTGTTTTTCTTACAGTTTTGTGGGCTCATTGCCTTTGGTTCCTTCTTCCTCACATAAATATATATATATATATATATATATATATATATATATATATATATATATATATATATATATATATATATATATATATATATATATATATATATATATATATATATATATATAT